>NC_092104.1:5450410-5657910 GCF_045679555.1 Salvelinus alpinus | reverse complement strand
GGACAGGTAGGGGTTCCGTAACCACAGGCAGAACAGTTGAAACTGGAATAGCAGCAAGGCCAGGCGGACTGGGGACAGCAAGGTGTCATCATGCCCGGTAGTCCTGACGTATGGTCCTAGGGCTCAGGTTCTCAGAGAGAAAGAGAGAACGAGAGAATTAGAGAGAGCATACTTAAAATTCACACAGGACACTGGATAAGACAGGAGAAGTACTCCAGGTAACCAACTGACCCTAGCCCCCCGACACAAACTACTGCAGCATAAATACTGGAGGCTGAGACAGGAGCGGTCAGGAGACACTGTGGCCCCATCCGAAGAAACCCCCGGACAGGGCCAAATAGGAAGGATATAACCCCACCCACTTTGCCAAAGCACAGCCCCCGCACCACTAGAGGGTAATCCTCAACCACCAACTTACAATCCTGAGACAAGGCCGAGTATAGCCCACAAAGGTCTCCACCACAGCACAAACCAAGGGGGGGCGCCAACCCAGACAGGAAGATCACGTCAGTAACTCAACCCACTCAAGTGACGCACCCCTCCTAGGGACGGCATGAAAGAGCACCAGCAAGCCAGTGACTCAGCCCCTGTAACAGGGTTAGAGGCAGAGAATCCCAGTGGAGAGAGGGGATCCGGCCTGGCAGAGACAGCAAGGGCGGTTCGTTGCTCCAGAGCCTTTCCGTTCACCTTCACACTCCTGGGCCAGGCTACACTCAATCATATGACCTACTGAAGAGATAAGTCTTCAGTAAAGACTTAAAGGTTGAGACCGAGTCTGCGTCTCTCACATGGGTAGGCAGACTGTTCCATAAAAATGGAGATCTATAGGAGAAAGCCCTGCCTCCCGCTGTTTGCTTAGAAATTCTAGGGACAATTAGGAGGCCTGCGTCTTGTGACCGTAGCGTACGTATTGGTATGTACGGCAGGACCAACTCGGAAAGATAGGTAGGAGCAAGCCCATGTAACGCTTTATAGGTTAACAGTAAAACCTTGAAATCAGCCCTTGCCTTAACAGGAAGCCAGTGTAGGGAAGCTAGCACTGGAGTAATATGATCAAATTTCTTGGTTCTAGTCAGGATTCTAGCAGCCGTATTTAGCACTAACTGAAGTTTATTTAGTGCTTTATCCGGGTAGCCGGAAAGTAGAGCATTGCAGTAGTCTAACCTAGAAGTAACAAATGCATGGATTAATTTTTCTGCATCATTTTTGGACAGAAAATTTCTGATTTTAGCAATGTTACGTAGATGGAAAAAAGCTGTCCTTGAAACAGTCTTGATATGTTCGTCAAAAGAGAGATCAGGGTCAAGAGTAACGCCGAGGTCCTTCACAGTTTTATTTGAGACGACTTTACAACCATCAAGATGAATTGTCAGATTTAACAGAAGATCTCTTTGTTTCTTGGGACCTAGAACAAGCATCTCTGTTTTGTCCGAGTTTAAAAGTAGAAAGTTTTCAGCCATCCACTTCCTTATGTCTGAAACACAGGCTTCTAGCGAGGGCAATTTTGGGGCTTCACCATGTTTCATTGAAATGTACAGCTGTGTGTCATCCGCATAGCAGTGAAAGTTAACATTATGTTTTCGAATAACATCCCCAAGAGGTAAAATATATAGTGAAAACAATAGTGGTCCTAAAACGGAACCTTGAGGAACACCGAAATGTACAGTTGATTTGTCAGAGGACAGACCATTCACAGAGACAAACTGATATCTTTCCGACAGGTAAGATCTAAACCAGGCCAGAACTTGTCCGTGTAGACCAATTTGGGTTTCCAGTCTCTCCAAAAGAATGTGGTGATCGATGGTGTCAAAGGCAGCACTAAGGTCTAGTAGCACGAGGACAGATGCAGAGCCTCGGTCTGACGCCATTAAAAGGTCATTTACCACCTTCACAAGTGCAGTCTCAGTGCTATGATGGGGTCTAAAACCAGACTGAAGCATTTCGTATACATTATTTGTCTTCAGAAAGGCAGTGAGTTGCTGCGCAACAGCTTTTTCTAAAATCTTTGAGAGGAATGGAAGATTCGATATAGGCCGATAGTTTTTTATATTTTCCGGGTCAAGGTTTGGCTTTTTCAAGAGAGGCTTTATCACTGCCACTTTTAGTGAGTTTGGTACACATCCGGTGGATAGAGAGCTGTTTATTATGTTCAACATAGGAGGGCCAAGCACAGGAAGCAGCTCCTTCAGCAGTTTAGTAGGAATAGGATCCAGTATGCAGCTTGAAGGTTTAGAGGCCATGATTATTTTCATCATTGTGTCAAGAGATATAGTACTAAAACACTTAAGTGTCTCTCCCGATCCCAGGCCCTCGCAGAGCTGTGCAGATCCAGGACAGCTAAGCCCTGGAGGAATACGCAGATTCAAAGAGGAGTCCGTAATTTGCTTTCTAATGGTCATGATCTTTTCCTCAAAGAAGTTCATGAATTTATTACTGCTGAAGTGAAAGCCATCCTCTCTTGGGGAATGCTGCTTTTTAGTTAGTTTCGCAACAGTATCAAAAAGAAATTTTGGATTGTTCTTATTTTCCTCGATTAAGTTGGAAAAGTAGGATGAGCGAGCAGCAGTGAGGGCTCTTCGGTACTGCACGGTACTGTCTTTCCAAGCTAGTCGGAAGACTTCCAGTTTGGTGTGGCGCCATTTCCGTTCCAATTTCCTGGAAGCTTGCTTCAAAGCTCGGGTATTTTCTGTATACCAGGGAGCTAATTTCTTATGACAAATGTTTTTCGTTTTTAGGGGTGCAACTGCATCTAGGGTATTGCGCAAGGTTAAATTGAGTTCCTCAGTTAGGTGGTTAACTGATTTTTGTCCTCTGACGTCCTTGGGTAGGCAGAAGGAGTCTGGAAGGGCATCAAGGAATTTTTGTGTTGTCTGAGAATTTATAGCATGACTTTTGATGCTCCTTGGTTGGGGTCTGAGCAGATTATTTGTTGCGATTGCAAACGTAATAAAATGGTGGTCCGATAGTCCAGGATTATGTGGAAAAACATTAAGATCTACAACATTTATTCCATGGGACAAAACTAGGTCCAGAGTATGACTGTGGCAGTGAGTAGGTCCAGAGACATGTTGGACAAAACCCACTGAGTCGATAATGGCTCCGAAAGACTTTTGGAGTGGGTCTGTGGACTTCTCCATGTGAATATTAAAATCACCAAAAATTAGAATATGATCTGCTATGACTACAAGGTCTGATAGGAATTCAGGAAACTCAGAGAGGAACGCTGTATATGGCCCAGGAGGCCTGTAAACAGTAGCTATAAAAAGTGATTGAGTAGGCTGCATAGATTTCATGACTAGAAGCTCAAAAGACGAAAACGCCATTTTTTTTTTTGTAAATTGAAATTTGCTATCGTAAATGTTAGCAACACCTCCGCCTTTGCGGGATGCACGGGGGATATGGTCACTAGTGTAACCAGGAGGTGAGGCCTCATTTAACACAGTAAATTCATCAGGCTTAAGCCATGTTTCAGTCAGGCCAATCACATCAAGATTATGATCAGTGATTAGTTCATTGACTATGACTGCCTTTGAAGTGAGGGATCTAACATTAAGTAACCCTATTTTGAGATGTGAGGTATCACGATCTCTTTCAATGATGGCAGGAATGGAGGAGGTCTTTATCCTAATAAGATTGCTAAGGCGAACACCGCCATGTTTAGTTTTGCCCAACCTAGGTCGAGGCACAGACACAGTCTCAATGGGTATGGCTGAGCTGACTACACTGACTGTGCTATTGGCAGACTCCACTAAGCTGGCAGGTTGGCTAACAGCCTGCTGCCTGGCCTGCACCCTATTTCATTGTGGGGCTAGAGTAATGTATTTTCTATGAGTCTATAGCCACATTCAAAACAACTGGGAACTTGGGAAAGAAATGGGCCAGTGTGGGGGCCTGGAGGAAAGAAATGGGCCAGTATGGGGGGCCTGGAGGAGAGAAGTGGGCCAGTGTGGGGGGCCCGGAGGAAAGAAATGGGCCAGTATGGGGGTCCTGGAGGAGAGAAGTGGGCCAGTTTGGGGGCCTGGAGGAAAGAAATGGGCCAGTGTGGGGGGCCTGGAGGAAAGAAATGGGCCAGTGTGGGGGGCCTGGAGGAAAGAAATGGGCCAGTGTGGGGGGCCCGGAGGAAAGAAATGGGCCAGTATGGGGGGCCTGGAGGAGAGAAGTGGGCCAGTTTGGGGGCCTGGAGGAAAGAAATGGGCCAGTGTGGGGGGCCTGGACGAAAGAAATGGGCCAGTATGGGGGCCTGGAGGAAAGAAATGGGCCAGTATGGGGGGCCTGGAGGAGAGAAGTGGGCCAGTGTGGGGGGCCCGGAGGAAAGAAATGGGCCAGTATGGGGGGCCTGGAGGAGAGAAGTGGGCCAGTTTGGGGGCCTGGAGGAAAGAAATGGGCCAGTGTGGGGGGCCTGGACGAAAGAAATGGGCCAGTATGGGGGCCTGGAGGAAAGAAATGGGCCAGTATGGGGGGCCTGGAGGAAAGAAATGGGCCAGTATGGGGTGCCTGGAGGAAAGAAATGGGCCAGTATGGGGTGCCTGGAGGAAAGAAATGGGCCAGTGTGGGGGGCCTGGAGGAAAGAAATGGGCCAGTGTGGGGGGCCTGGAGGATAGAAATGGGCCAGTGTGGGGGGCTGGAGGAAAGAAATGGGCCAGTGTGGGGGGCTGGAGGAAAGAAATGGGCCAGTGTGGGGGGCCTGGAGGATAGAAATGGGCCAGTGTGGGGGGCTGGAGGAAAGAAATGGGCCAGTGTGGGGGGCTGGAGGAAAGAAATGGGCCAGTGTGGGGGGCTGGAGGATAGAAATGGGCCAGTGTGGGGGCCTGGAGGAGAGAAATGGGCCAGTGTGGGGGCCTGGAGGAAAGAAATGGGCCAGTATGCGGGCCTGGAGGAAAGAAATGGGCCAGTGTGGGGGGCTTAAGAGAAAAAAACGGTCCTGTTAGAAATACCAGGGCAGATTTCTGGTCCCAGTCCGCCCCTGAGAGCTGGACCCGGTTTCCCAAAAGCATTTTAAGGCTAAATTCATCTTAGAACCACATACAATGCTAATCGAGTTTGGTGTATTGTTATATAAATTCAATAAAAGACAATAATTTGACACATAAAAGTAAAAATCTGTTAAAATCGTACTGTGTATGTACAGACTTCAGGATTGCAATGGTGGCATAGCCTGCTTATGTTGCAATGTATAGCCTTACCTATAGATCTTGGGTCCATTAAATGGTATGCCCCAAAAGCAATATTGAAATGTGCGATTTCAAAATATTTATTTTGTAAAATTAACTAATCATTGTCTTTTGTTGAATTTATTTAACAACATTACAACCTTGCTTATCTAGTCCAATTGTGGCATGATTCCACTATTTTCATCCGTTTCAACGGGGGACTTTTATTTTGATGGCAACCCGCCGACTCCACTATTCTGGTCACGCTAATGTTGTTCATGACACACGTGTAGAGCAGGGGGACATACTGAACTGAGAGGCAGAGTGTGTCGGAATCTGGACATTTTCGACGGAGCTTCAAAAAGCCATCAGCCGACAGCTAGACGTTTGGTTCTGGGAAAAGGAGAACGTTTCAGCGGTCGGGGGGAAAAGAACGGGTGTCGTATTTCGCTCGTGTAAGTGTATTTATGTTGCTCTGTGTGTGTCCGATTTTTATCGTGTTGGTTTTCTGCTAAGGGCAAATTCTCTGAATCATATCCATCCACATGGCGGTAGAGCCTACTGGGCGATGCCTTCCATAACGCGGGACAGAAACAGGCCCGGTAAGTGTCAACATTCGCAACAACAACAAAAAATCATACCATTATTGGGCACAATGTTGCCCATATAGCCTAAACTAGACTACTCCAGAATACACGGAACGAAACAATTGATACATTGGTAGAAACGACATTGTTGGTTATGTTGGCTATAATAGAGCCACTAGCCCTAATGATAATTAAGTCTAGTCGGTAAATGGCTATAACACGTGTTTGGTTGTCATAGTCTACTAGTCTCATTCCCGCGGCTCTCTTTTTCTCAGCCGGATGGATATAGGCTGCTGCCTGCTACTGTTATGCTTTAGGCTACTAATATCCTATTTTCTGAACTAGCTTTATTAAACAATACACACATGGCGACCGGGGACATTTGAAGTTGCCTTTACATTGACTGGTCCGGTACGTAACGCTCACTGTTGTGCAAGTAGCCATGATTTGCAGAGTGGAGGTGATCTGTTGTCGAAATTAGCTTTCAGCGTTTATGTGGCGATGCTCTTTCGACGGTCGACCGGACCTGCGCACTGAGCACCCCGGAGTGGCGATAGTCTAGTGTTTCCCAAACTCGGTCCCCAGGAACCCAAAACTATATGCACCTTTTGGTTCTCTACACAGCTGATTCACATGATCTAAGCTTGATAGTTGATTAGCTGACATTGCTCGTCCATATATTTATATATTCTTAATTCCATTACTTTACTTAGATTTGTGTGTATTGTGTATATGTTGTGAAAATGTTAGATATTTACTGCACTGTCGGAGGTAGAAACACAAGCCTTTCACTACACCCGCAATAACATCTACTAAACGCATGTATGTGACCGATAACATTTTATTTAGATTTGAATCAGCTGTGTAGTGCTAGGACAACCTAAACGTGCACCCCCTCGGGGTCCCGAGGACCGAGTTTGGGAAACGCTGAGATAGCCTATCTCCAAATGTGGTTGATGCATGTGTATGCCTCAAATCACTGCCACCAGCTGGCCTGTCTCTCTGCCTGTGCCATCATTTGACGGCACCGCCGCGAGGTACAGACCTTGTCACTGGATCTCTGTCTCTGCAGGGCCACTACGGTCCTTATTGTATATTCTATTGTACAGACTACTTCCCCTACGGTCGCTCTCTTTTATAATTCACCCATGATTGAGTGGTTATTATCAGCCTTTGTGTGCATCTGGGGTGGCAGGTAGGTAGCCTAGTGGTTAGAGCGTTGGGCCAGTAACCGAAAGGTTGCAGGATCGAATCCCAGAGCTGACAAGGTCTGTCGTTCTGCCCCTGAACAAGGCAGTTCTCTCCCCACTGCTCCCCGGTAGGCCGTCATTGTAAATAAGAATTTGTTCTTAACTGACTTGGCTAGTTAAATTTTAATGATCTGAGAGTTAAGGAGTTAATTGATAGAGATCCAATATAAACATATGTTTCCCATGCCAATAAAGCACTTCAAATTAAAATGGATATGCAGACAGAGATGGGGGGGGATCTAATAGAATAGTGATGTAGGTAGCAATAAGACGACATAGTTAGTTAACGGTTCAACTGGGAATGATACGATAGGGAGAGAGAAGGGGAGAGAGGGAATGATACGATAGGGAGAGAGGGAATGATACGATAAGGAGGGAGGGAATGATACGATAGGGAGAGAGAAGGGGAGAGAGGGAATGATACGATAGGGAGAGAGGGAATGATACGATAGGGAGGGAGGGAATGATACGATAGGGAGGGAGAAGGGGAGAGAGGGAATGATACGATAGGGAGAGAGGGAATGATACGATAGGGAGGGAGGGAATGATACGATAGGGAGAGAGGGAATTATACGATAGGGAGGGAGGGAATGATACGATAGGGAGGGAGAAGGGGAGAGAGGGAATGATACGATAGGGAGAGAGGGAATGATACGATAGGGAGGGAGGGAATGATACGATAGGGAGGGAGAAGGGGAGAGAGGGAATGATACGATAGGGAGAGAGGGAATGATACGATAGGGAGAGAGGGAATGATACGATAGGGAGAGAGGGAATGATACGATAGGGAGGGAGGGAATGATACGATAGGGAGGGAGGGAATGATACGATAGGGAGGGAGAAGGGGAGAGAGGGAATGATACGATAGGGAGAGGGGGAATGATACGATAGGGAGAGAGGGAATTATACGATAGGGAGAGAGGGAATTATACGATAGGGAGAGAGGGAATGATACGATAGGGAGAGAGGGAATGATACGATAGGGAGAGAGGGGAATGATACGATAGGGAGAGGGGGAATGATACGATAGGGAGGGAGGGAATGATACGATAGGGAGAGAGGGAATGATACGATAGGGAGGGAGGGAATGATACGATAGGGAGGGAGGGAATACTATAGGGAGGGAGAAGGGGAGGGAGAGAATGCTATAGGGGAGGAAGTGATACGATTGGGAGAGAGGAGAGGGAGGTTTCACACAGTCCTGATATGATGTGTGTTCTAGCTTTTCTAGTATTACTATAAAGGCTGTGTCTTCAATGCCACTCTATTCCCTACAGAGCCCTATGGGCGCTGGCAAAAGGAGTGCGCTAGTATGCAAGGAATAGAGTATTATTTAGGATGCTGACATTGTGTCGGAGTCGCATATAGGGCCTACTTTCCAAATGTAATCACTGTGGGGCATTATAGGGCCTACTTTCCAAATGTAATCACTGTGGGGCATTATAGGGCCTACTTTCCAAATGTAATCACTATGGGGCGTATAGGGCCTACTTTCCAAATGTAATCACTGTGGGGGAGGATAGCGCAGAGCAATGCAGAGCTCGGCTGGTTTTCCTCTATGAGGAGTCATAATGAATGAAGATAGGACCGGCATTATGATAAGATAGTAGATTAACTTCTCTGTTTACTACCATACTCTCTCTTAGACACACACACACATGCCAGGGTTTCCGTTGGCCTGTAAATGCTTGGTTTTGGCTGATTTTTTAAATTAAAAGCTGATAAAGAAATTGTCCGGGGCAGCCTATCATACACCCTGAACCATTCTCTCACTCCTTTTGCTTCTGCCTTATGTGTAGGCTGCTGCTGAGACAGGAGGGGGGAGAGAGAGGAGCCGTGGCCTAGGCTACCATATAATTGCAAAAGACGAAGGCCTTTTCTACTGAACTTAAAACAAAAGTTAGAGAATATGTCCTGTATGTGAAAAGCCTACAAGGGGAATGCCCTCCGTTTTTGTATTGTAGAGGACAGTCATGAGAAGGCTGTTGTTGGCAAGGCCATATGCAGGCTACTGCAACTCGCTATTCAAGTAGAATGCAATTTTGGAACTTTATTTTTTTATAATAATTTTGTATTATTATTATTATTATTGCATGTCTATTATTCTTAACCAGTTCTTTAAATATGCTAAACGTGTTTTTGTTTCATTCTGCTGAGACATTTTCGTTGGCTAAATTAAGTTCCGTCTGTCTTTTTAATTGTGTGCCTCCGTATTTAGATGCTCGGGAGGCTTTGAAGCCACTGGTCGGCCATATTGGCACATTATTATTATTATAATTATTATTATTATATACAGTATTTCAATTAAATGTTTCAAAGACAAAATGACATGCATTTCTATTGTTGTAGTGATATTTTAAGGATTTTTTTTTTTTATAAACTTTATATATTTTGTTTAACTAATATAATTTAAAAGTACGCATTAAAGTCTCTGTAATATAATAAATGTGGCAAAAAAATGAATGCAGGCGTTAATAAATACATTTCTATAGATTCCACGATATTGTTCTTAGAACGGTGAGGAGAGTACCAAGATGGAGTTGGCTTCAACACAGCGCCCCCTAGTTGTCATCTGGTGTATTTATACGTTTTTTTGTTTATTTTGTTTGTTTCATTATGTTGAGCCATTTTCCTTGTCTGAATTTATGTTGCAACTGTAATGTTGTGTTTGCGGCAAAACTATATCCTGCTCGTATTTTCCCTGTAGACAATGGCTTGACTGACTTTAAAAAAAAAAAAAGATTAATAATGTGGTTCTCTGTAGCTCAGTTGGTAGTGCATGGCGCTCGCGGTGCAGTTGTGCGTCCCGATCTATCTGACCTACTCTAATATGTATTATTTTGTAAATATTTTCTGTTTTAATAGTTCAAAAGTGTTTATTGCAATGTACTCGCTCCCTACTCGTTGTCTTTCTGCTGCTCATAGAGAGCAATAGTAATAGTAGTCCTTTTTTGTAGGCACTAACTCAGCCACGTCTCATTGGTCAAAGCCTATGGGGATTTAATATATATATATATATATATA
This sequence comes from Salvelinus alpinus, assembly GCF_045679555.1. Classification (NCBI taxonomy): domain Eukaryota; kingdom Metazoa; phylum Chordata; class Actinopteri; order Salmoniformes; family Salmonidae; genus Salvelinus; species Salvelinus alpinus. The sequence goes on along the minus strand of NC_092104.1, from coordinate 5,647,899 downwards.
TATGTATATATATATATTTTTTTTAAATAAAAGACAAAAATAAGGTCTGTGGTGAACACAGGCCCAGGAGACCTTAAACGTTTTGTTGGGTTGTTCGCCAACGAACGGCTCATTTTGAACAGATCTTATAGGTGAACGGAATGTCATCGCATCTGTCAAAGAGCCCTTCATTTGGCTCCCTAATTTACATACTGGTTGGCTACTACTGCTTTTTGGTGATTTAAAAAAAATATTTCTTTATCTGCAAATAAATTATGAAGACATTCGATGATGTTAAATCCTCACTACAAGAATGATAGTTAGAAGAGAGCCTCATTCTGGTGTAAAATATAAAAGCTAATGTCATAATACCTATATGGTATTAAATATATTTTATATAGGCTTACTGATGTGATTTAAAGTGTCGACAATGGAGTAATCAACTGCTGCTTTCTGTTTATTAAAGCCCATGTTTAATACCTGCTTCATTTTTCAGTCATTCTTGTGGCGGCAAGTAGCCTAGCGGTTAGAGGGGGGAGGCCGGTAGCCTAGCGGTTAGAGGGGGGAGGCCGGTAACCAAAAGGTTGCTAGATCGAAATCCCGAGCTGACAAGATAAAAAAAATCTGTCGTTCTGCCCCTGAACAAGGCAATTAACCCACTGCTCCCCGGTAGGCCATCATTGTAAATAATAATTTGTTCTTAACTGACTTGCCTAGTTAAATAAAGGTTACGTTTAAACCCTACCGAAACGCAAACATCCTGCCCCCAGTCCCACCCACTAGTGATTGATTGACAGGCCAAACTGACAGAGATTTCACCCCGAGTTACAAAATCACACATTGCTTTCTTTTACCCAAAGTGTCCACAGCAGCTGAGACAACTAAAATTTGAAGAACAAACATCATGGCAATTAATATCTTGCAGTAAAGGTTGTTTTACATTGAAAATATTGCTGGACATATAGGCCTCGACCAGAGGTTCCCAACCAGGGGGTACTAGGACCCCTGAGGGTACTTGCTCTATCCACAGGGGGTACTAGGACCCCTGAGGATACTTGCTCTATCCACAGGGGGTACTAGGACCCCTGAGGGTACTTGCTCTATCCACAGGGGGTACTAGGACCCCTGAGGGTACTTGCTCTATCCACAGGGGGTACTAGGACCCCTGTGGGTACTTGCTCTATCCACAGGGGGTACTAGGACCCCTGAGGATACTTGCTCTATCCACAGGGGGTACTAGGACCCCTGAGGATACTTGGTCTATCCACAGGGGATACTAGGACCCCTGAGGATACTTGGTCTATCCACAGGGGATACTAGGACCCCTGAGGATACTCGGTCTATCCACAGGGGGTACTTTAGAAGACTCATGAGACCATAGGCCTACTGGTAAAATGTACATGAGTGGGTTCTCCGGGCAGAGCAAGATTTAGTTGGTGGTACAGTAACCAAAAAAGGTTGGGAACCCCTGGCCTAGACAATATCCGAATCCTGGAGGTAAAGTAGTTAAAGTATTAATTAATTGAACTCAAGGCATTAGAATGTACCAGAGGTCACTGAAATAGAGCTTGTTCGGCAAATGTCTGTGTTTGACCCAGTTAGTTACCTGTAGCTAGGACTACACCAGTGTTCTGTTTTGGCCTGGACTTTCTAAAGCTGCTTTTTGCTGTCACTCTGCTCTAGTTTTGGCTCAGGTTCTTCAGCTTGTTCTAGTCTTGGCCCAGTTACCCGTGGCCAGGTTGTCATTAGCTCTGATTCTGTGTTCCTTCCTGGTAGAATGTGTATCAAAGCATTGTGACACACAGTGTCTGTCTGTTCTCGTGCCCTGCTGTAAACTATGCTAATGACTATGGGGCTTAGCTTACCAACAAACTATGAGCTACTGTGATTGTAGCTACGGACTGATCCGAACTCGGCCTCAGCCTCACTCTCCAACCCACTGGATGGGAGAGTCACACAGTCTGCCGGAATTGTTCGTTTGGTATTGAGTTATTATGTTGCTGCTTTTGACCATGTAGTCGTTTAGGAGCAGAGAGAGAAGATTGCTGGGGAAAGATGGAGGTTGGTACGTACCTGTTCCAGAAACCAGCCCAAACCGTAAACCCTCCTGTTCCTGGAGAGCTACCCTCCTGTAGGTTTTCACTCCAACCCTGTTCCTAGAGAGCTACCCTCCTGTAGGTTTTCACTCCAACCCTGTTCCTAGAGAGCTACCCTCCTGTAGGTTTTCACTCCAACCCTGTTCCTAGAGAGCTACCCTCCTGTAGGTTTTCACTCCAACCCTGTTCCTAGAGAGCTACCCTCCTGTAGGTTTTCACTCCAACCCTGTTCCTAGAGAGCTACCATCCTGTAGGTTTTCACTCCAACCCTGTTCCTAGAGAGCTACCCTCCTGTAGGTTTTCACTCCAACCCTGTTCCTGGAGAGATACCCTCCTGTAGGTTAACACTCCAACCCTGTTCCTGGAGAGATACCCTCCTGTAGGTTAACACTCCAACCCTGTTCCTGGAGAGATACCCTCCTGTAGGTTAACACTCCAACCCTGTTCCTGGAGAGATGCCCTCCTGTAGGTTAACACTCCAACCCTGTTCCTGGAGAGATACCCTCCTGTAGGTTAACACTCCAACCCTGTTCTTGGAGAGATGCCCTCCTGTTGATTTTCACTTCAACCCCAGTTGTAACTAACCAGATTCATCATAAAAACTAGCTAATTATTACAATCAGATGCGCTAGATTAGGGTTAGAGTGAAAACCTACAGGACAGTAGTTCTCCAGGAACAGGGTTGGAGTGCCCTGCCCTAGTCTAGAGATCTGAGAGGATTGAACAGTTGTGAGCAATGTGGCAAAACATTCCACCTAGCCTATCAGAGGGCAAGGTGCCATGCAGCCAACTGGTGTAGCTTGTAGCTCAGGCTAGCCAACAGTGTAGCTTGTAGCTCAGGCTAGCCCTTGTGAACCAGGAAGTGGTCAGAATGGTTGGGATAGGTGTGAGAACCCTTGACTGTACAGTATGAAGATGGGCTAAAACTGCTTCTCCAATAGAAATCCCCGATCACACTTGTTGATGTCATGGTAACGTAGGCTAGCTAAGCTCATGCGTAGAAACAGGTCGTCGCCTCTACCGCTCGGCTCGCGCCAAACTGAGCATGTGCAGGCCGTCAAATCAGAAAGGCAGTCCTTTCGATATAAAGTCTTTTTTTTTTTTTTGGACAAAAATGAAAACGCGTCAGTTTGTCACTTTCACGAGGTTGGAGTAATAACATGTTAAACTAGTGAAGACATCGTCTTCTTCTTCATCGTCTTCTTCATCGTCGTCTTCTTCATCTTTCCATTTGGAGAATATTAACTATGGAAGAATTTTTCACTCCTCTCATTGACTTGTCATACCCTGGCGTGGTCTGTTTTTGTCTGTTTCGCAAGTGTTCCCAAAAGCTGGGAGAGGTTGGGCTGTTTAAACAGGTGTGTTTCTCTACAGGTTCAGAGAGGCTACAGAGGAGTTAAAGGGATACTTCAGGATTTTGGCAGTCAGATGAACTCGCAGATAAAAAAAAGTCTCTGCATCCAGTAGGAAGGAAGTTAGTGGTAGTTTTGCGAGCCAATGCTAACTAGTGTTACAAGAGACGTCCAGTCATGGCGCTATCTACTAGGAGGCTAGCAGTTACCATAGACTTCAAGTCATTGCGCTAATGCTAGTTAGCAGTTGCAGTAACTCTAGTGAGGAACTTCCTTCCAACTGCACACAGAGACATAAAAATGGTTATCCACGAGTTCATCTGACTCTGAAGTTTTATAAAGGGCCAAAATCCTGAAATATCCCTTTTTAAGAGTGTGTGAAGAACATGAAGTGTGTGTGTGTTCATATTGTGTGTGTGTTTGTGTGTGTGTGTGAAGCAGCAGGTTCTTATGTAAGGAGGACAGGCAGGCTGGATGGCTTTTTGGTCTCTGGTCGCCCTCATGTGACACGGCTATTTCTAGACCCGTCTCCCCCCTCTCCTTCTCCCCCCTCTCCTTCTCCCCCCTCTCCTTTTCCCCCCTCTCCTTCTCACCCCTCACCCTGTAGCTATGGAGCAAACCGCAGATATGTTCCACCTCTGGGCGGGGCATGGCTGTCAGATAGCTGTTGTTCTTGCTTCGTGCTCCGCTGGTGACATGCATCTGTTATATGGCGTAATCTAGAGGTCGACCGATTAAGATTTTTCAATACCGATACCAATTTATTGGAGGACCCCCCAAAAAAAAGCTGATACCGATTAATCGGACGATTTTATTTTCCCCGATTTTGTTTATTTTACACATACACACGCTGAAAATGTAAAGTAAATACCGTACTGCGCCGAGCCGTGCCAAGCTGTACTGAGCTGGACTGGTTACACATCCACCATAGTTACTGGATCTGTGCTGAAGAGGGAAATGTGGAAAGAAAATGTCTGAGCCAGCGCATTACGGTTCGGGTCAGCACGACAGTTCGAAAATGGTCTCTTGGATTGGCTGAAATAGGATTCGCTTAAATTGGATTGGCTAAAATGACACATCCAGTGGCGCAGGTGTGATATCCTCAAGTAGTCGGGCAACGGGTCTGATAGGCTGAAGTAGTCGGGCAACGGGTCTGATAGGCTGAAGTAGTCGGGCAACGGGTCTGATAGGCTGAAGTAGTCGGGCAACGGGTCTGATAGGCTGAAGTAGTCGGGCAACGGGTCTGATAGGCTGAAGTAGTCGGGCAACGGGTCTGATAGGCTGAAGTAGTCGGGCAACGGGTCTGATAGGCTGAAGTAGTCGGGCAACGGGTCTGATAGGCTGAAGTAGTCGGGCAACGGGTCTGATAGGCTGAAGTAGTCGGGCAACGGGTCGGATACTATGGCGTTTGACTGTAGGGTAGAGGTCACACACGCAGTGTGTGATATAATGGTGGGCGAGAGTAGTCTTTCCTCTGGGGGTTCCTCTCTTAACAGGTGGTGACATCTTTATAGAATTTCACACATTCCAGCCATGTCATTGGCTCACAGTGACCACATGTCCCCTTCCAGAAACAATCCCTGACATATGCCCTACACCCTAGGCCATACACCCTACACCTAGGGCTGGGCGGTATACCGTATTTTACGTTATACCTGTATTGATGCAGGGACCGGTTTGGGTTTTTACTTTACCTTCTATACCGGTATTTGAATGTTTGGTTTGTTAAATGTGATACGCCGTGTGTAACGTCTATTTTTATAGTTTACTCTGCTACTTGAGTCATCTCTCTCCGCTCTTTCTCTCTGTGCCACTTTCCACACGGACCTAGCCCCGACACTTGGGTTCAGTCAACATGGTCAATGCAGCACATGTAACGATGTTGATGACAACAATGCTGTTATCACTTTGCTTCATATAATTCCAGCAGCGTTCTATAATGACACTATTAGTTTGTAGTTTCTTACATCAGCAAACAGCTAGTTTGTATTTTCTTAGCAAAGTTGGGCCTAAATCTTGTGAGACGTTAATGCTAATCGCTAGGTAGCTAGCTAATAAATGTACTGAGTCAGAACAAACGTAGCTAGCTAATACAGCCTGATAATACCAGTGATGGTGGAGGCCTAAATCAGCATGTTGTTTGTGCAACAGGATCTTCTAAAACAAAGAGGATCATGAAGTTGCTAAGAGAAAACATGCAATGTAGCAACAGCTTATAGGATCCCCTAGGAAACACTTGTCAACACTTTAGTTCCTTACCCTGTCACGATAACTCCTCCCTGGCATTTTAATTTGTTTTCCCATCTCAAACAACATTGTATTCAAAGTGCCCACTATTATATTCTAACTATAGAATTAGAATAGTCATTCTATTTCCATGATTCCAACAGTTTTGCTCTGATTCGGAAGTCAAATCTCAATTGCAACATTTGGTTAAAAATAAGTCATAGATTATTTGCCCGTATCGTGCAGTCCTACGTGGCAGTGTGGAACTTATCTCAATTGAGCAATGGAAAAAGTACTTCAGTAAAAATACTTTAGAGTACTACTTATGTATTTTTTGGGGTGTCTGTACTTTACTATTTTTTACAACTTTTACTTCTACTTTACTACATTCCTAAAGAAAATACATACATTTTCCCTGACCCCCAAAAGTACTTGTTACATTTTGAATGATTAACAGGAGAGGAAAATGGTCTAATTCACGCACTTATCAAGAGAACTTCCCTGGTCATCTCTCTGCCTCTGATCTGGCGGACTCACTAAACAGAGAACATCCCTGGTCATCCCTACTGCCTCTGATCTGGTGGACTCACTAAACAGAGAACATCCCTGGTCATCCCTACTGCCTCTGATCTGGCGGACTCACTAAACACAAATGCTTTGTTTGTAAATGATGTCTGAGTGTTGGAGTGTGCCCCTGGATATCCGTAAATGTAAAAAAGAAAGAAAAGAAAAAAGAAAATGGTGCCATCTGGTTTGCTTAATATAAGGAATTTGAAATTATTTACACTTTTACTTTTGATACTTAAGTACATCTTATCAATTACATTTACTTGTGATACTTAAGTATATTTTAAACCAAATACTTTTACTCAAGTAGTATTTTACCGGGTGACTTTCACTTGAGTAATGTTTTCTATTAACCTATTTTTACTCAAGTAAGTATGACAACTGGGTACTTTTTCCATCGCTGCAATGGAGTGCAGGAAATGCATAAATGATAAAAGTGCTGAAATTAGTTTTGGTTGAAATTAACAGTATAAACCAATCAGAATGGAGAAAGACTCATTGAAATCACTTATAATGTATGCGTTGCCACCCTAGGATCACTCACTACTCATAAAACAAATGTATAACTTTTAGTATTCAAAAACAAAAATGACCGTCATACCGTCCAAATGTGTTAATATACCGTGATATAATATTTTGGCCATATCGCCCAGCTCTACCTACACCCTACCCCCTAGGCCACTACACCTGAGCTCGTCACTCTGATGGGACTGGATGGGTGAAAGCAATATGGCCCAAATGGGAGGTTTTATATCTGTACACTGTACTGGTGTGGCCAGATTATTTATTTTATTTCACCTTTATTTCACCTTTATTTAACCAGGTCGGCTAGTTGAGAACAAGTTCTCATTTGCAACTGCGACCTGGCCAAGAATAAAGCAAAGCAGTTCGACACAAACAACAACACAGAGTTACACATGGAATAAACAAACGTACAGTCAATAATACAGGTGAAAAAAATCTATACAGCATGTGCAAATGAGGTAGGATAAGAGAGGTAAGCGTGCTGATAGAAGGGAGGAAATGATTTGACCCTTCATGATTACGAGTTGATCTCTGGAAAATCCCCTCCCCTCGCTGTCATCTCTCCTCTCCCTTCATCCACCCTCTCCTCCCCCCTCCTCTTCACGTCACTTCTCTTTCACCCCTTACATCCTGTCCTCCTCCTACCCCCTGCTCTCCCTTCATCCACCCTCTCCTCTCCCCCTGTCCTTCTCCAACCCCCTCCTCTCCTGTCATCCACCCTCTCCTCCCTCCTCTCCTGTCCTCCTCCTGTCCCTTCATCCACCCTCTCCTCCCTCCTGTCCCTTCATTCACTCTCCTCCCTCCTCTCCCGTCCTCCTCCTCTCTCCTCTCCCTGTCCTCCTCCTCTCCATGTCCTCCTCTCTTCTTCCACCTCCTCCTGCCCTGTCCTCCTCCCCAGTCGTTCTCCTCCCTTGTTCTCCCCTCTCCTCCTCCTCTTCTCCCCTGTCCTCCTCCTCTTCTCCCCAGTCCTCCTCCTCTCCTCCCCATGTCACCGGAACACAGACAGACCACCTGTCACAAAGACTAGTCCTCACAGTCAAGCCTGCTGTGACAGTACTGACACACACACAGTTTTAAAAACCCAGCCAGAACCTGGTCTGGACAAGTTACATCATAATATTAAGCTTCTTTCTATCTGATATGAAACAATGTAACAATTAATCCATGTCACACTTTGAGGAGCCTACAAATCCCTGGAAACGTGGAGATTATATTTACATGAGCTCTCTCTCTATATGGATATATATACAGTGGGGAGAACAAGTATTTGATACACTGCCGATTTTGCAGGTTTTCCTACTTACAAAGCATGTAGAGGTCTGTCATTTTTATCATAGGTACACTTCAACTGTGAGAGACGGAATCTAAAACAAAAATCCAGAAAATCACATTGTATGATTTTTAAGTAATTCATTTGCATTTTATTGCATGACATAAGTATTTGATACATCAGAAAAGCAGAACTTAATATTTGGTACAGAAACCTTTGTTTGCAATTACAGAGATCATACGTTTCCTGTAGTTCTTGACCAGGTTTGCACACACTGCAGCAGGGATTTTGGCCCACTCCTCCATACAGACCTTCTCCAGATCCTTCAGGTTTCGGGGCTGTCGCTGGACAATACGGACTTTCAGCTCCCTCCAAAGATTTTCTTTTGGGTTCAGGTCTGGAGACTGGCTAGGCCACTCCAGGACCTTGAGATGCTTCTTACGGAGCCACTCCTTAGTTGCCCTGGCTGTGTGTTTCGGGTCGTTGTCATGCTGGAAGACCCAGCCACGACCCATCATCAATGCTCTTACTGAGGGAAGGAGGTTGTTGGCTAAGATCTCGCGATACATGGCCCCATCCATCCTCCCCTCAATACGGTGCAGTCGTCCTGTCCCCTTTGCAGAAAAGCATCCCCAAAGAATGATGTTTCCACCTCCATGCTTCACGGTTGGGATGGTGTTCTTGGGGTTGTACTCATCCTTCTTCTTCCTCCAAACACGGCGAGTGGAGTTTAGACCAAAAAGCTCTATTTTTGTCTCATCAGACCACATGACCTTCTCCCATTCCTCCTCTGGATCATCCAGATGGTCATTGGCAAACTTCAGACGGGCCTGGACATGCGCTGGCTTGAGCAGGGGGACCTCGCGTGCGCTGCAGGATTTTAATCCATGACGGCGTAGTGTGTTACTAATGGTTTTCTTTGAGACTGTGGTCCCAGCTCTCTTCAGGTCATTGACCAGGTCTTGCCGTGTAGTTCTGGGCTCATCCCTCAACTTCCTCATGATCATTGATGCCCCACGAGGTGAGATCTTGCATGGAGCCCCAGACCGAGGGTGATTGACCGTCATCCTGAACTTCTTCCATTTTCTAATAATTGCGCCAACAGTTGCTGCCTTCTCACCAAGCTGCTTGCCTATTGTCCTGTAGCCCATCCCAGCCTTGTGCAGGTCTACAATTTTATCCCTGATGTCCTTACACAGCTCTCTTGTCTTGGCCATTGTGGAGAGGTTGGAGTCTGTTTGATTGAGTGTGTGGACAGGTGTCTTTTATACAGGTAACGAGTTCAAACAGGTGCAGTTAATACAGGTAATGAGTGGAGAACAGGAGGGCTTCTTAAAGAAAAACGAACAGGTCTGTGAGAGCCGGAATTCTTACTGGTTGGTAGGTGATCAAATACTTATGTCATGCAATAAAATGCAAATTAATTACTTAAAAATCATACAATGTGATTTTCTGGATTTTTGTTTTAGATTCCGTCTCTCACAGTTGAAGTGTACCTATGATAAAAATTACAGACCTCTACATGCTTTGTAAGTAGGAAAACCTGCAAAATTGTCAGTGTATCAAATACTTGTTCTCCCCACTGTATATGTAGATAGATAGATAGATAGATAGATGTTTACATTGTATAGATATTTCAGAAAGGACGACCTCTGTGGTAAGACAATACACATACAGTGCATTCAGAAAGTATTCAGACCCCTTGACTTTTTCCACATGTTACATTACAGCTTTATTCTAAAATTGATTAAATATTTTTAACCCCTCATCAATCTACACACAATACCCCATAATGACATCACAATACCCCATAATGACATCACAATACCATATAATGACAAAGCGAAAACAGTTTTTTTGTTGTTGAATTTTTAGCAAATTTATTAAAAATAAAAAACAGTTGACAGTGCATGTCAGAGCAAAAACCAAGCCATGAGGTCGAAGGAATTGTCCGTAGAGCTCCGAGACAGGATTGTGTATCGCTCAGAAAGATGGCAGGAATATGAGCATTTGTGATTTCAGACTTTTTTTGTTATGTTTTGTTATGATACTTATACTTAACACAGTGGGCTCCATCATTCTTACATGGAAGAAGTTTGGAACCACCAACTCTTCCTAGAGCTGGCCGCCCGGGCCAAACTGAGCAATCTGGGGAGAAGGGCCTTGGTCGGGGAGGTGATCAAGAACCCGACGGTCACTCTGAATGAGCTCCAGAGTTCCTCTGTGGAGATGGGAGAACCTTCCATAAGGACAACCATCTCTACAGCACTCTACCAATCAGGCCTTTATGGTAGAGTGGCCAGACAGAAGCCACTCAGTAAAAGGCACATGACAGCCCGCTTGGAGTTTGCCAAAAGGCACCTAAAGGACTCTCAGACCAAAAGAAACATGATTGTCTGGTCTGATGAAACCAAGACTGAACTCTTTGGCCTGAATGCCAAGTGTCACATCTGGAGGAAACCTGGCACCATCCCTACGGTGAAGCACAGTGGTGGCAGCATCATGCTGTGGGGATGTTTTTCAGCGGCAGGGACTGGGAGTCTAGTCAGGATCGTTGGAAAGATGAACGGAGCAAAGTACAGAGAGATCCTTGATGTAATCATGCTCTAGAACGCTCAGGACCTCAGACTGGAGCGAAGGTTCACCTTCCAACAGGACAACAACCCTAAGCACACAGCCAAGACAACACAGGAGTGGCTTCGGAAAACAAGTCTCTGAATGTCCTTGAGTGGCCCGGACTTGAACCCGATCGAACATCTCTAGAGATACCTAAAAATAGCTGTGCAGTGACACTCCCCATCCAACCTGACAAATTCTTCGACCTCATGGCTTGGTTTTTGCTCTGACATGCACTGTCAACTGTGGGACCTTATATAGACAGGTGTGTACCTTTTCAATTGAATTTACCACAGGTGGACTCCAATCAAGTTGTAAAAACATCAAGGATGATTAATGTAAACAGGATGCACCTGAGCTCAATTTCTAGTCTCATAGCAACGGGTCTGAATACTTATGTAAATAATGTATTTATTATTACACTTTTTTTTTTTAAATGTGCAAAAATTTATGAAAACCTGTTTTCACTTTGTCATTATGGGGAATTTTGTGTAGATTGATGAGTAAAAAAAATGGTTGATCCCATTATAGAATAAGGCTGTAACGTAACAAAATGTGGAAAAAGGTCAAGGGGTCTGAATACATTCCCGAATGCACTGTACGTAAGCTACTGAGCTTGTCGGATGCTTTAAGCACACCGTGATTTAAATAATTAAGACATACAAATGAAGACACACAAAAGACTTAAGAGGGAGACAGGGATGCTGGTGGCTTTTTGCAGATTCTGCTGTTTACGCTCCTCAAGTTGTGGGTAATAGGTCACCTATCACCCAGGTGTTGGTCACCTTTTCCCATTTGGAGCGCCAATTTATCTTCCCATTTGTACAGAGCTGCGTGCCAGTTCTGTTTTTCATATGTACATTTTCGTGGAACAGTTTCATTTATTTTATAATAAAGTCTTCGTATCTCAATCATTGTCATGTGATTTTAATAAAAATTATATCTAAATGAAAATTTGACCAATCTAAAAGTAACTTTTTTCCCCCATTGCCAACTATGTAAATAGCCTGCTTAAAGCCAACAAATAGAAACGTTGCAGGTAAAAAATATCCTAATTAAAAAAAAATATATATATATATTTTTTAATATATATACATTACGTTTAATATATAACATTACGTTGGCTTCGCCATGGCCTGTCTGCAAGGAACTTGAAACATTGTATCGACTTGATCCAGCCTGAAGCTTGGCTAACAAACTTGGAACATTGTATAAAATATTGTGGACCCTCAGACTTTCCCTGGAGCTCCGGAGTTGTGCCGCTGTAGGATTTTTGTGGGATAAGACGTAAGCAGTTAGGCCTATTTTTCAGACGTTTCCTCTGGATCAGAGCATTACATTTTCCCCCCCTTTCACGCCGAGTGTTTATCGAAAGAGAGAGGGCTGGAAATATTTCACACATACATTGAGGAACTATTGTCATTCTCAATGGATGTAAAAAAACAGACTTTGTTTACTTGCTGTTTGAGGTGAAGAAAACATTACATTGAGAAGTTCCACAGCTCATTAGTGGTGGTGAGTTAAGACCATCAGAAACAACTGTAAAATACTGTAATATATTTAATACATTAAGAGAAGTTATGGTAAACAAACATTGTAGATTTTAGAAATTATGGTAATTAAATGTACTAATGTTGTGCCAATCGCTTTGACCTTTGCAATGGACAGCGGTGTTAAATATTTTGTATTGTTTTGCAACTGAGAAACAAAAAAATGTGCGGTCCACCAACAGCCTATCGACCAGCTGACTAAATGGGGTCAGCCCTAGTTGGTTCGAGTCGTCATGTGAAATTCCCTACTGTATTGTGACTGATCCCAGTGCTCCGGAACAGCAACATTCCTGGTGGTTTTTTCAGAACGACGTTGACTCGGGCTTCTTAACGGTTCGCTGCTAATGCTAGCCGACATGTTTGGGAGTATTACCGCAGGTTCTGCCTTAGAATAACAGGCCTCAGATAAGCCCCTGACTCGCGTACCTAATCCTGCAGGCCTCATGGCGCACGCTGCACACCCTCCGTCCGAACGCGCATGTCTGATCCGTGATCTGCAGAACCTCCTAGCAGTCTTGTGATGGTACAGCAGCATCCACAGGATCCAGACACCCATGCATACCCCACAAGACATGCCACAATGTCTCTTCACAGTCCCCAAGTCCAGAACAGACTATGGGAGGCACACAGTACTACATAGAGCCATGACTACATGGAACTCAATTCCACATCAAGTAATTGATGCAGGCAGTGAAATTAGATTTAAAAAACGGATTACAAAACACCTCTATGGAACAGCGGGGACTGTGAAGCAACACAAACATTGGCACAGACACGTGCACACACACACCCACACACGCGATAACATACGCACTATACATACACATGGATTTAGTACTGTAGATATGTGGTAGTGGTGGAGTAGGGTCCTGAGGGCACACAGTGTGCTGTGAAATCTGTGAATGTATTGTAACGTTTTGAAAATGGTATAAACTGCCTTAATTTTGCTGGATCCCAGGAAGAGTAGCAACTGGTTTGGCAGCAGGATATTTGAATGAATACAAATTTTTCCTTTCTGTCCTCACTCTGTGGCCCCCAGCCTACACCAGCCAGGCAGCACAGCCAGCCGGTCAACAGTCAGCCAGGCAGAAATGCTGTTAGCTGGGTCATGTGCTGAAAGCCTGGATTAGGTGCAGGACGTCTGATCCAGCTTAGGAAACACGCATGGGCGCACAGTAGGGTGGGCTGTATTCAGATTTTCATATCGTCATACCGTACCTTCTCTCATCCCAGGATTTACGGAATTACCGGCTTGGTACGCAAGGGGGCGCTAAAAAGGCAAACAAAGCCCATTGGGTGTCTATTACCAGAATGCTAACAAAATTAGCACAAGTACAAGCTAATTTCCGTAGAGCCTGCTAGCTAAATATGCTAATGAGCACGAACTAAACTAATTGCAACAACGGGCAATCCAGGTTATAAAGTTATACATGTATAAGTAGTAACTACCGAATGTCATTTTTTTGTTGAGTTTGCACATTTAGAAGTGAATGTGATCAAGAGACATTGTGAAAATGAACTAAGTTTTGAAGCATGCCACATTTTACCTGGAGCTAATTCTGCAGATAGCACGACTGGGTGATTTTGAAAAGCCATAGTCATAATCGATTTTAATAATACTTTTGGCAAAATGTATTTTTAATATGTAATCTGTAGATACGATGAGAAGGGAAAGGTTCAAAACTTTTGTGAAACGGCACAGTTAAAGTATATGGCAAATATAAATCCAATATGGATGGTGTTAAGAGAAAGACGGGAGGGTTTGAGGGATGCTGAAGGGTGGAACTAATAACAAGAACTCATTTAAAATATACTGTGTCTGTAAAATGTATTCACAGTACCAGTCAAAAGTTTGGACACTTACTAATTCAAGGGTTTTTCTTTATTTTTACTATTTTCTACATTGTATAATAATAGTGAAAACGTCACAACTATGAAATAACACATATGGAATCATGATTTAAACAAATATTTTATATTTCTGATTCTTCAAAGTAGCCACCCTTTGCCTTGACAGTTTTGTACACTCTTGGCATTCTCTCAACCAGCTTCACCTGGAATGCTTTTCCAACCGTCTTGATGGAGTTCCCACATATACTGAGAACTTGTTGGCTGCTTTTCCTTCACTCTGCGGACCAACTCATCCCACACCATCTCAATTGGATTGAGGTCGGGTGATTGTGGAGGCCAGGTCATCTGATGCAGCACTCCATCACTCTCCTTTTTGGTCAAAGTACAGATTTCCACCAGTCTAATGTCCATTGCTCATGTTTCTTGGCCCAAGCAAGTCTCTTCTTCTTATTGGTGTCCTTTAGTAGTTTCTCTGCAGCAGTTTGATCATGAAGGCCTGATTTCATGCAGTCTCCTCTGAACAGTTGATGTTGAGATGTTTGTTACTTGAACTCTGTGAAGAATTTATTTGGGCTGCAATCTGAGGTGCAGTTAACTCTAATGAACTTATCCTCTGCAGCAGAGGTAACTCTGGGTCTTCCTTTCCTGTGGCGGTCCTCATGAGAGCCAGTTTCATCATAGCGCTTGATTGTTTTTGCGACTGCTCTTGAAGAAACCTTAAAAGTTCTTAAAATTTTACAGATTGACTGACCTTCATGTCTTAAAGTAATGATGGACTGTCATTTCTCTTTACTTATTTGAGCTGTTCTTGCCATAATATGGACTTGGTCTTTTACCAAATAGGGCTATCTTCTGTATACCACCCCTACCATGTCACAACACAACTGATTGTCTCAAAGGCATTAAGAAGGAAAGTCCACAAATGAACTTTTAACAAGGCACACCTGTTAATTGAAATGCATTCCAGGTGACTACCTCATGAAGCTGGTTGAGAGAATGCCAAGACTGCCTTGATGACAGCTTTGCACAAAGGGTGGCTACTTTGAAGAATCTGAAATATAAAATATATTTTGATTTAACACTTTTTTTGGTTAATACATGATTCCATATGTCATTTTATAGTTTTGATGTCTTCACTATTATTCTACAATGTAGAAAATAAAGAAAAACCCTTGATTGAGTAGGTTTGTGTCCTAACTTTTGACTGGTACTGTATGTTCAGAACTTTTGTGAAACAGCACAGTTAAAAATACATGGCAAACAGAAATAAAACTGGAATAAATGGGAGGGGTGGAGGGTAGTGGAAGATAAAAACAAACATGTCTGTACAGTGCGTTCGGAAAGTACTCAGACCCCTTTACTTTCCCCACATTTTGTTACGTTACAGCCTAATTCTAAAATGTAATGTGTAATGTTCACCGAAAGTGAACACATTGAGTTTGAGTTTAGATCGATCAGTTTTTCCAAACCCTCAAAGCAAAATGTTTCATAAATATTGATCACACAGGAGCTGTGGCTCGATTTAATTTAATTTAAAAGGCGATTAGTTGAGTATTGGTTGTGTCAAAGGGGAAATTATGACTGTACAGGTTTTTTAAGTAGAGACTACAGAATGTTGGTGTAATATGACTTCTATGTCTTAAGCCGTCCACATGCTTCCCATCCAAAATAGTTCTGAAGAGTTTGTGCATATATTATGCGGACATTTTGTGATGTTTTTGAACTTTGAGTTTTATTTTTTTTGTCTGTTTGGGCACATTTGTTTTCTGTAATCAAGCTAAAGTTCAGAGTCGAAGTCTACGCCCCTTCGTTGGTGATTGGTCAATTATAGGGATTCTTCAATATATAGTCTTTTTCATTCCACGAGAGACAACTCATATTCATGCACTTTTTTTTGTTTGTTGAAATACCCAAATCTTAGTTAGATGTAGAATTGTGCGACCTATGATCTTCTCAATTTATGACATGATTTCTGGTGTTGTTAATTAATTCAGAATATTTTGTCAGAAGTTTATACTGGCTATGGCATCTCAAAATAGTACTATTGCTGCTCTTCTTTTATCAAGAGAAGGTCTTTTAAGGAAGTATGTGAGCGCCCTCTTTTAAGGAAGTATGTGAGCGCCCTCTTTTAAGGAAGTATGTGAGCGCCCTCTTTTAAGGAAGTATGTGAGCGCCCTCTTTTAAGGAAGTATGTGAGCGCCCTCTTTTAAGGAAGTATGTGAGCGCCCTCTTTTAAGGAAGTATGTGAGCGCCCTCTTTTAAGGAAGTATGTGAGCGCCCTCTTTTAAGGAAGTATGTGAGCGCCCTCGTTCGGTTTCGGCTAGGCGCCAGCCAAACTGAAGCATGCTGATGGCTTTATTAGTCACACACACACGTAGTTATGTGGTACATTTTGTATTTCCATTTATTATGGATCCCCCATTAGCTGTTGCCAAGGCAGCAGCTACTCTTCCTGGGGTCCAAACATTATTAAAGCACTTACATATAAATCCCAAAAAGATAGAACAGTACATCAAACATTTTGTGTTGTGTCCTGATTTTACAAAGCCTTACAAAACAGTTGTATTTCCACATACAATGTCCTCCAGAGCAGATAGTTGTTAGTGGGAGAACAGTCTCCTCAGACACCGGAGAGAGTTGACCTGTCATGTATTTCAACACCTGGATCGGACTTTCCCAACAGCACAACGCAGGGAGAGGGTTGATTTTTGTTTCTTGTTCTAAAGGTTTTGTTTTTGGTCATGTTAAGGCTACGCTGGAAATTGTGTGTTTAGAGAGGGAAAGAGATGCCATTTTGTAAGTCCCAGCTGTTGTCAACCTGACTAACATTTTTACTAGGTGCTGAGATGATTTCTGAAAGTGTGTCTGTGTGGGTCCTGCAGACTTACTGTGTGTCTGTGTGGGTCCTGCAGACTTACTGTGTGTTTGTGTAAGAGCTTTTAAAGAAAGTTTCTGACAGAGTTGTTGTCATTCCTGAGGGCCCCCCCATTGTGGTTAGCTGGCGTTTGGTGTGTTTGTCCTTCCTCGCCGTGCAAAGACAGTTACCCCCCACCTTCCCCGACCGCCGCCGGCGTCAAGGCAACAGGTGCAACACACCCAGGGGTCCGTGTTCTGATTGGTTCAACATCGCTGGACGCACACCCAACGTCCAACCCATGGTCCATGAGCAAGCAATGTCTTATTTAACTACAGGATTAGAACTAGTTAGTGGTATTGTTGTTCGTTTCATTGATCTGTTCAGAGAAGTTTAAAAGCATTGGATTGGTGTGAGCTAGAGGGATTTTACACAACAGTTCATGAGGGGAAGTGAACAAATGCACACTAACGAGTGAGTGAGAGGAGAGGGGAAACTGACACGAGGGGAAACTGAGAGAGAGAGAGGACAGAGGGGTAACAGAGAGGAAACTAACAGCTCCTCTCAGACTAGCAGGCGAGAGAGAGAGATGCAGCAAGTCACCCACCGCTACCCCAAGCCTTAGCCTCACGACCACACCAGACACATACCAGACTTCCAATGCTGTGTGCATTCTCTTGTCAGAGGTTGGTTTGATGTTGATGTGTTCTCTTGTAAACCAAATATGCCAGATACAGTTGTTGTGGAGGGAGGTGCTCATTTTGGAAGTGGGTTGCCCTTTTGACTCCTACATGGAGCAGACCTTTGCTGAAATACCAGCCCCCGTGTCACGCCTGAACAGCCTTGTTTATCAGTACAAACTTGTAGAGCTGACATTTGGCCGTCTCTGCCACGTACATAGTAGAGATGTGCATAGATATTGGAAAATGCGAACGGATGTTAGTATTCGAGGGGGTGTAGAATGTGTGTACATTTTTTATAAGCCTATTTTAACACATACTTTTTTGAAATAAAATGTAAATATCCATGTGATGTTGTTACCTACCAGGATATACCATGACATTTTCATATTATTAATTTAATAAAAACAAGCTTTTCTATGTATTTTTTTAATTTGTATTATTATTTTTAT
The DNA here is from genome assembly GCF_045679555.1 of Salvelinus alpinus. Classification (NCBI taxonomy): domain Eukaryota; kingdom Metazoa; phylum Chordata; class Actinopteri; order Salmoniformes; family Salmonidae; genus Salvelinus; species Salvelinus alpinus. The sequence goes on along the minus strand of NC_092104.1, from coordinate 5,629,881 downwards.
ATTTTATATATATTTTTTTTTTTTTATACTTTTTTTCCCCCTCCCCAATTTGGATCTTGTCTCGTCGCTGCAGCTCCCCAACGGCCTCGGGAGGCGAAGCTCGAGTCATGCGTCCTCTGAAACATGACCCGCCAAACCACGCTCCTTAAAACCCGCCAGCTTAACCCTGAAGCAACCCCCACCAATGTGTCGGAGGAAACACCGTTAAACGGGTGACCTGAGTCAGCCTGCAGGCACCCGACCCGCCACAAGGAGCCAAGTAAAGCCCCCCCGACCAAACCCTAGTGGTTAGTGTTGGGCCAGTAACCGAAAGGTTGCTGAATCGAATCCCCGAGCTGACAAGGTAAAAATCTGTCGTTCTGCACCTGTACAAGGATATTAACCCACTGTTCCCTGGGCACCGAAGACATGGATGTTGATTAAGGCAGCCCCCCGCCGCACCTCTCTGACTCAGAGGGTTAAATGCAGAAGACATTTCAGTTGAAGTCATTCAGTTGTACAACTGACTAGGCATCCCCCCTTTCCTTAACCCGGGCGACGCTGGGCCAATTGTGCACCGTCCTATGGGACTCCCGGCCACGGCCGTGGCACAGCCCGGGAATGAAACCGGGGTCTGTAGTGACGCCTTCGACCACTGCGTCACTCGGGAGGTTTCAATGTAGTTATTATGTCGCGTGCCCAATAAAATAAAGGCTGGTAGACTTCAACATGTGTGTTGTTTATGTTGGTCAATCAAAGCTGCAAAGAGGCTCAATTTGTAGTGGTGTGTAGGGAGAGTCCACTAATGCAATGCAAGATGGAGTAAAATTACAGAATTAAAAGCAGTAGGTTACAATGAGCAATCAACAGGTAGGTAGGCTGTTATTTTATCTGATTGGCGTTGGGGAGAATGTGCAAAATGTGAGCCTCAATTAGCTTAGCTAGCTAACTGGGTCTCTCTAGGCTACTCCAGTCAAGACAGGCACTGTTATATGAGATGATGTATAATATGGCGGCTGCTACAAGTTAGCTAGGAAAACCTTGGCTATTGCCAAGTAGCATCTCTCACTCTGCCTCTCTCTCTCTCTGTGTGTCTCTGTGTGTCTCTGTGTGTGAGATGAGAGCGACAGAGGCTGAGTGAGTGAGTGAGTCACACACACTCACAGAGTGAGAGAGAGACACACACACACACTCACAGAGTGAGAGAGAGACACACACACACACTCACAGAGTGAGAGAGAGACACACACACACACACACACACAGAGAGTGAGAGAGACACACACACACACACAGAGTGAGAGAGACACACACACACACACAGAGTGAGAGAGACACACACACACACACACACACACACAGAGTGAGAGAGACACACACACACACAGTGAGAGTGACACACACACACACACACACACACACAGAGTGAGAGAGACACACACACACACACACACACACACACACAGACACAGAGAGTGAGAGAGACACACACACACACAGAGAGTGAGAGACACACACACACAGAGAGTGAGAGAGACACACACACACACAGAGAGTGAGAGAGACACACACACACAAAGAGTGAGAGAGGCACACACACACACACACAGAGAGTGAGAGAGACACACACACACACACAGAGAGTGAGAGAGAGACACACACAGAGTGAGAGAGACACAGAGAGAGTGAGAGAGACACAGAGAGAGAGAGAGAGACACACAGAGAGAGAGAGATTTGATAAACCTGTATAAAGAGAAGCATGTTAGTGCTGTTTTGTGTAAAGTGTTACTACTCCCGTCCATAAATCAATTGCAGAATGCAGCCGTCTGACTGCCTGTAGTAAAGTCGATTTAATTCTCTTACTTGCATTAGTCCCCTCGTTTGGTGATTGGCATTTAGGCTGTGACAACAAAAATGCAGCAGTCTGTTTTTTAGCGGCGAAGAGTGGTAAGGTGACCTGATTTTGGAAGTATGAAAATACTTTTTTTTAAAACAGATTGTTAACCATAAAGTGTACATTTTTGATTCTAGAGCGGGGGGGTAAAAGAATTTGGGTCAGGGGGCAGAGTTCTGTCATCTATTTTCTGCCATCTATTTCCTTGATTTAGTCTAATCAGTGGAACAATTCTCATTCTTAACAATGGGCTAAAATATATGGGTATTTACTGAGTTCTGACAACAGGAACACTACTGTTATTCCCCATACTTATTTTAGCGTTCCACCTCTTTAAAAACGCTCTAGTGTAATCACATATTTGAAATCTGATATGCCTACTTGTGTCTTTTGAAAATGAATGATATGAGGCAATGTATTTTTTTTGCAGGACAGTTTTGAATTAAGTCCTACAAATAAGCATTAGATATGAATTGGAATCAAATATAATTAGACAGTTTTAGTATTGTGCACATGCTAGGCAGAGATGGAAGGGGGGGGACTCACAACTCATAAAACGCATGATATGTTGTCTGTGTACAGCAAGATAATTGGCAAGGATCTTCAACTAGTACGTGCATAAACCACCTGAATATTGATATTCATTAGCTCTTTATTGAAGGTTTTGGTGATTTTTGAGAAATGAATTGTTAATCACCTTGCACTTGGGAAACATATATTTATTAGTGGTGGCCAACCCTCCTGGAGAGCAAGCAGGATTTTCATCCGGGCCTATTTTAGAAAGAGAGAGAGAGAGAGAGAGTTCACCCAAATTGCAAAATGTTTGTGTCCTTGAAAGCAACATATGGACAAGGAGACTGCAATCTTATGATTTTGGCTACCCTCTGCCATCGACCATTAATCTAACAAACGTCCTGTGCAGAGCTTTGGTGTAGTGGTAACACTTTGGCACGTGTCACATACAACTTTCTACCTGAGAACAGAGATCAATCCCTGCTTCCAACTTCGCTGATGTTTCTAACATCTCCTTACCTCGTTCATTACTGTCTGAATTAAATGTCAAACCACCTAAAAAAATGTGCAAAAATATGAGCACACTTAAGATGTCACCCCCCCCCCCCCCCCAGAATTCTTTCTTTCTTTCTAAAAGTAACAAAATTGTCGAATTTCTTGAGTTAATTTAATGTTCAAGGCATCCTGAAACACCTGCCCTGTTTGTTTTGTTTTACACCCTGATCATAGGCCTTAAGCCTTAAGCCGAAATACATATTTGCAGGAAATGAGCTTTAAAACTGTACAATTTTCCCAGTCTCCAGGATTGTGCCAGGGGGCAATGAAATTCACATGGCAAATCTCACTCCAAGCTTTCTTAAGATGTTGGCAGCCCTGCTATGCAGAAATCGCTATGCCATTTCCTGGTTGCAAAAAGCAACTATAGTGTAGAGAATCATACCATCTAAACCGCTGTGAAATATATTTTTCCATATCCAGAAATATAGTATTTATCTGTTTTGAAAGCTGGTGTACAAAACCCAAAGTAAGATGCAGAAAGGGAGGCATAGAAATAGGGTACATAGAACATACCTCCCGCTTTGTAGACTTGCTTTCAATGAGAATGACAGATCTATAACACATTTCTATGTGAATTTGACTGGGCAGCCGTGGATGGGCCTGGGAAGAAGACGGATGTGGAGGTCACGGGCTGGCGTGGTTACACGTGGTCTGAGGTTGTGAGGCCGGTTGGACATACTGCCAAATTCTTTAAAACAACATTGGAGGCGATTTTATGGTAGAGAAATGAACATTACATTCTCTGGCAACAGCTCTGGTGTACATTCCAGCAGTCAGCATGCCAATTGCACGCTCCTGCAAAATCTGAGACACCTGTGGCATTGTGTTGTGACAAAACTGTACATTTTAGAATGGCCTTTTATTGTCCCCAGCACAAGGTGCACCTGTGTAATGATCATGCTGTTTAATCATCTTATTGATATGCCACACCTGTCAGGTGGATTATCTTGGCAAAGTAGAAATTCAGGCCAGAGTTCAAACTTGGTTTCATCAGACCAGAGAGTCTTGTTTCATGTCTGAGTCTTTTGGGTGCCTTTTGGCAAACTCCAAGCGGGCTGTCATGTGCCTTTTACAGAGGCGTGGCTTCTGTCTGGCCACTCTACCACAAAGGCCTGATTGGTGGAGTGCTGCAGAGAAGGTTGTCCTTCTGGAATGTTCTCCCATCTTGACAGAAGAACTCTGGAGCTCTGTCAGAGTGACCTTTGGGTTCTTGGTCACCTCCCTGACCAAGGCCCTTCTCCCTTGATGGCTCAGTTTTGGTGGTTCCAAACTTCTTCCATTTAATAATGATGGAGGCCACTGTGTTCTTGGGGACCTTCAATGGGCAGAAATGTTTTGGTACCATTCCCCAGATCTGTGCATCAACACAATCCTGTGTCGAGGCTCTACGGACAATTCCTTTGTCCTCATGGCTTGGTTTTTGCTCTGACATGCACTGTCCACTGTGGGACCTTATATAGACAGGTGTGTGCCTTTCCAAATCATGTCCAATCAATTGAATTTACCACAGGTGGACTCCAAGTTGTAGAAACATCAAGGATGATCAGTGGAAACAGGATGCACCTGAGCTCAATTTCGATGCTCATAGCAAAGGGTCTGCATTTTTATGTAAGTAAGGTATTTTTTTTATATATATTTTTTTAATACATTTCGCAAAAATTTCAAAACCTGTTTTTGCTTTGTCATTATGGGGCACTGTGTTTGAGATTTATTTATTTATTTAATCCATTTTAGAATAAGGCTGTAGTGTAACAAAATGTGGGAAAAGTGAAGGTGTCTGAATGCTTTCCAAATGCACTATGTAATTGGGAATTGATAGACACTAACAATCAAATGCAAAATGCAGAGAGAAGTGCATCTGGGCGCATAGCCAATCCAATGTCTGCATTGGGCCATGCAGCATTTACGGCGATACGGCCTCAGCAGAAGTCAGGCATTCATACCTCTTGCGCTTCGCCGAGCAGCGCAGAACTGTTGTCAAGGAAGTGAGTTTGTGTTTATACAGGGTGTACGGGCCCCACCTACCGTCATCCAATCATGCCAATGTGGAACTATACAGAGCCCTCTGCATTGTTACAACATTTGGGAGGTGCACGGCGAAGCGGTACGGAGCTGGATTTGGCATCTGCATATCTCCTGGAGGCTCTGATCACATTTTCAAATCAAGCATAAATTGTCTTTTAGTCTAGGCCTCTGCAATGGATTTACAGTTGAAGTCAGAAGTTTACATACACCTTTGCCAAATACATTTAAACTTTAGTTTTTCACAATTCCTGACATTTAATCCTAGTAAAAATGCCCTGTTTTAGGTCAGTTAGGATCACCACTTTATTTTAAGAATGTGAAATGTCAAAATAATAGTAGAGAATTATTTATTTCAGGTTTTATTTCTTTCATCACAATCCCAGTGGGTCAGAAGTTTACATACACTCAATTAGTATTTGGTAGCATTGCCTTTAAATTGCTTAACTTGGGTAAAACGTTTCGGGTCGCCTTCCACAAGCTTCCCACCATAAGTTGGGTGAATTTTGGCCCATTCCTCCTGACAGAGCTGGTGTAACTGAGTCAGGTTTGTAGGCCTCCTTGCGCGCACACGCTTTTTCAGTTCTGCCCGCACATTTTCCATAGGATTGAGGTCGGGGCTTTGTGATGGCCACTCCAATACCTTGACTTTGTCCTTAAGCCATTTTGACACAACTTTGGAAGTATGCTTGGGGTCATTGTCCAGTTGGAAGACCCTTTTGTGACCAAGCTTTAACTTCCTGACTAATGTCTTGAAATTGTCCTACCTCATGATTCCATCTATTTTGTGAAGTGCACCAGTCCCTCCTGCAGCAAAGCACCCCCACAACATGATGCTGCCACCCCCGTTCTTCACGGTTGGGATGGTGTTCTTCGGCTTGCAAGCCTCCCCCTTTTACGTCCAAACATAACGATGGTCATTATGGCCAAACAGTTCTATTTTTGTTCCATCAGACCAGAGACATTTCTCCAAAAAGTACGACCTTTGTCCCCATGTGCAGCTGCAAACCGTAGTCTGGCTTTTTTTATGGCGGTTTTGGAGCAGTGGCTTCTTCCTTGCTGAGCGGCCTTTCAGGTTATGTCGATATAGGACTCGTTTTACTGTGGATATAGATCATTTTGTACCTGTTTCCTCCAGCATCTTCACAAGGTCCTTTGCTGTTGTTCCTGGATTGATTTGCACTTTTGGCACCAAAGTATGTTCCACTCTAGGAGATAGAACGCGTCTCCTTCCTGAGCGGTATGACGGCTGCGTGGTCCCATGGTGTTTATACTTGCGTACTTTTGTTTGTACAGATAAACGTGGTACCTTGAAATCCCGCGAAGACGATATGCCCGCTGCTAAGACGATATGCCCGCTGCTAAGACTATATTTGTATATATATATTTCTTTTTAACTAGGCAAGACTATATGACTGCTGCAATGATAACCATGGTCATTGTAGTATAATGGTTGCTATGGCTATCATGGCTGTTGCCGTGTTAATGATTGCTGAAAAGAATAGGACCAGGCAGACACAAAGACTCCAAGACAGACGGAGTACTCTATAAGGCTTTTCCTAGATCAGCCCAGAGTGAACAGACCCGACACCAGTACTCTGGCCTTTTAGATCGCAGAACTCTTAACAGCTGGCCATAGATCAGCTTGGAGCGCGATCCCTGTTTGTGTCGTTGTTTTGTTGTGAGAGCTGGTGTCTGCCTGTGAAGAGAGGAGGAGAGGGCAGCATAAAGAATACTGTTCATCTCCTCTTTGAAACGAGTGATTGTGCCATAGAGAGGCAGAGAAGAGGCAGGAAAACGAACCAGATTGTGTGTTTTGCATATTGCAGACTCAGACCTGCGAGTAGGGCTGTGACGGTCATGTCATTTTGGATGATGGTTATTGCCCAGCCTAATGACTGCGGTCACAGTAATAACTGTTTTGAATAGCAACAACAACAACAAAATGTTACGGCTCGTTAAAAATATTTTCTCCTCTCCGATCCTGACTGCATAGGTTGCCATGGAAATAGAATGAACAGGACGGGCCTCCCCATTCAAGTCAATAATGGCTGGGCTGACACCCATCGCAAGTGTACAGGGCCCATAGGCGCAAAGCAGGAAGTGAAAGCAGGATATGTACCCATTTTTTAATATGGGCTGTGATTTTGTTGATTCAACTCAAATGACGTGACAAAAATACATTCCATTGCATGTGGCACATCGGTTAACATCATTTGAATGAACGTTCTGTATTACCATGGAAATGATTGCATCACAATACCAAGCAGCCATTGTGAGTGTACCCATGAGTTTACCAGTCAGATTGCCAGAGTAAGAGATTCACAGCCTGTTCTATTCATTATATATCTGTGCTGCTGCTGCAGGAAGGGGAAGGGGGGCATTGCCTAGGCAACCAAAGACTCGTTTGATACGACATCTTGCTTCTTTAAGCAAGAAGCAACAAAGTTTAACCAATATGTTAAGAGTCCATGTTACCGCAGAAACGGACTCAACCACATGAATGCTTGGCCGTCCCGTCTTCAGTTAGCTGTTCGTTCCAGACAAAAAAAAAAAAGTTTTTATTTTCATTCCGTCAGCGAGCTTCGAGCGTGTTCTATTTTCTTTTACAATGTGGTAGTGACGGAGAGAGTCACAGGGTACTTCTGTTACAATGTGGTAGTGACGGAGGGAGGGGGTTCACAATGCCCTTGGTCTAACTGCATGGCTGTTCCTGGCTGCTAGATACACACACCACCTCTCCTCTCTCCCCTCAACATCCCCTGTTTTATTCACTACCTCTGTCTCCATCTCCCTGGCCTCCCCTCGTGCAATTGGCCAGTCTGTGGTGCTCTGCCTCCTAGCTGGTTTCTGATTTGACAGCTAGTGCCTTCCTTTAAGAGGCAGTCTAGAGTCTAGACTGCTGCGCTGTGGCCGCAACATCCACACTATCTGCTGATACTCCTCTCTCGCTCTCCTCTCTCTCTCCTCTCTCTCTCTCTCTCCTCTCTCTCTCGCTCTCTCTCTCTCTCTCTCTCTCTCTCTCTCTCGCTCTCCTCTCTCTCGCTCTCGCTCTCTCCTCTCTCTCTCTCGCTCTCTCCTCGCTCTCTCTCTCTCTCTCGCTCTCTCTCTCTCTCTCTCTCGATCTCTCTCTCTCTCTCTCTCTCTCTCTCGCTCTCTCTCCTCTCTCGCTCTCCTCTCTCTCCTCTCTCTCTCTCGCTCTCTCTCTCCTTTCTCTCTCTCTCGCTCTCCTCTCTCTCCTCTCTCTCCTCTCTCTCTCTCGCTCTCTCTCTCGCTCTCTCTCTCGCTCTCTCTCTCCTCTCTCCTCTCTCTCTCTCTCTCTTCCTCTCTCTCTCCTCTCTCCATCTATCTATCTTCATTCCTCACACTGCATGTTGATCTGTTCCTTCTCTGATGTGAGGAGACTGCATGCTGAAGGTGAGTGGAGTTGACTGCGAGACCAGCTATATGTCTCTCTCTCTCGCTCTCTTTCTCTCTCTCGCTCTCTGTCATTCTGTCTCTTAAGTAGTGATTGAGGATTCCATTGTAAGTAATCTGTACCTTTTTTATGTGTGTGTGCGCGTTTGCTGTATGTATCAAGGCTGTACACTGTTGAGGTGTCATGGAGGATCTTTGATTATTTACCTCAGATGATGGTGTGTCTGTTAGCTGTGGGTCCTGATGCCATACACCATCTCTATGTCTGTCTCTGTTTGTCTATGTGTGTGTTGTTGGTCAGAGCCTGTCTCTGTGTGTGCTGTTGGTCAGAGCTTGTCTGTGCTATATCGATAGCATCTTTCTGGAGCTGTGTGGCTGAGTCGGTGTCTGTCTGCGGGCTGAGTCGGTGTCTGTCTGCGGGCTGAGTCGGTGTCTGTCTGCGGGCTGAGTCGGTGTCTGTCTGTGGTGCCAAGGTTCATGTTACATTTTAAAAAAGGAAGACGTGTGGGACAACAGTGGGATATCTAATGGTGATTGGGTAATCAATCAGTCAATCATGAAAGTAATGCTAGAACTGACTGGTCGGATCCTAGATTGTTTCTAGAGAAGAAATGGCCATAAAAGCTGCATCATCATTATTATTTTTTTAACCTTTTATTTAACTAGGCAAGTCCGTTAGGAACAAATTCTTATTTACATTGTTTGCCTACCAAAAGGCCTCCTGCGGGGATGGGGGCTGGGAGTAAAAATATACATATAGGACAAAAACACACGTCACACATGTTTGATGTCCTTAAAGACTGTCACTGTGGCCCACTTATTCAGACTACGCTGTCTCGTTGCTTAATCATAGAGTACAGGCTGTTGATTCAGACTACGCTGTCTCGTTGCTTAATCATAGAGTACAGGCTGTTGATTCAGACTACGCTGTCTCGTTGCTTAATCATAGAGTACAGGCTGTTGGTTAAAACTACGCTGTCTCGTTGCTTAATCATAGAGTACAGGCTGTTGATTTAGACTACGCTGTCTCACGGCTAGATCATGGAGTACAGGCTGCTATAAGCGCCATCTCATTTAAATCACTTCAATTTTTATACACTTTTTTTTTGCTGTACTTTTCATTGAAAGCTACAGGCCATGGCCTGAACCATTAAATGCCGCCACTAGAGGGCAATGTCGCCTCTATTTCGACATTATTATTTTCCTATAACGAATGACGCAGGCTTCTGATAAATCTTCAACATTAGCTAGCTAATGTTATCTGTTGTTGCTACACCGTATTGAAAAGAATAGCTAGCTGGCTAGGCAATGGCTGGTTCTGGAGTTGGATTTGTCATAAACATTGAGGAAAAACTTCACCACAGATGGATTGGGGAAACCAGTGTCTTTGACTTTCCATCTATTGTTATCTCCAAAGATCTTCCATAAATTGCGACCGCGAATCTGCCATAGAAATGGAAAGAATAAGATGACGCTCCGGTAATATGGATCGCCTAGCTATTGAACGGTTTGGTCATATGGATCGCCTAGCTATTGAACGGTTTGGTCATATGGATCGCCTAGCTATTGAACGGTTTGGTCATATGGATAGCCTAGCTATTGAACGGTTTGGTCATATGGATCGCCTAGCTATTGAACGGTTTGGTCATATGGATAGCCTAGCTATTGAACGGTTTGGTCATATGGATCGCCTAGCTATTGAACGGTTTGGTCATATGTATCGCCTAGCTATTTAACGGTTTGGTAATATGGATAGCCTAGCTATTGAACGGGTTGGTAATATGGATAGCCTAGCTATTGAACGGGTTGGTCATATGGATCGCCTAGCTATTGAACGGTTTGGTCATATGGATAGCCTAGCTATTGAACGGTTTGGTCATATGTATCGCCTAGCTATTGAACGGTTTGGTCATATGGATCGCCTAGCTATTGAACGGTTTGGTCATATGGATAGCCTAGTTATTGAACGGTTTGGTCATGGATAGCCTAGCTATTGAACGGTTCGGTCATATGGATCGCCTAGCTATTGAACGGTTTGGTAATATGGATAGCCTAGCTATTTAACGGTTTGGTAATATGGATAGCCTAGCTATTGAACGGGTTGGTAATATGGATAGCCTAGCTATTGAACGGGTTGGTCATATGGATAGCCTAGCTATTGAACGGGTTGGTCATATGGATAGCCTAGCTATTGAACGGTTTGGTCATATGGATAGCCTAGCTATTGAACGGTTTGGTCATATGGATAGCCTAGCTAGTTAACGGTTTGGTCATATGGATAGCCTAGCTAGTTAACGGTTTGGTCATATGGAAAGCCTAGCTAGTTAACGGTTTGGTCATATGGATAGCCTAGCTAGTTAACGGTTCGGTCATATGGATAGCCTAGCTAGTTAACGGTTTGGTCATATGGATAGCCTAGCTAGTTAACGGTTTGGTCATATGGATAGCCTAGCTAGTTAACGGTTTGGTCATATGGATAGCCTAGCTAGTTAACGGTTTGGTCATATGGATAGCCTAGCTAGTTAACGGTTCGGTAATATGGATAGCCTAGCTAGTTAACGGTTTGGTCATATGGATAGCCTAGCTAGTTAACGGTTTGGTAATATGGATAGCCTAGCTAGTTAATGGTTTGGTAATATGGATAGACACTTATGATTTCAAAACCATTAATCTTGAAGCGACGGGGGGAGCGGGTTTCCAAAATGTTATTATATCACACGAAATGATACAGAATATTATAGAATAAAACAGAATAATACAGAATGTACAGACTAACTTGACAAATGATCCAGTGGATAATGATAATATGCTGGTTAAAAGTCAGCACTCCCTATTTTAATTTGCTCCGGCCAAGCGGAGGCTATGGCGCCAAGCGGAGGCTATGGCGCCAAGCGGAGGCTATGGCGCCAAGCGGAGGCTATGGCGCCAAGCGGAGGCTATGGCGCCAAGCGGAGGCTATGGCGCCAAGCGGAGGCTATGGCGCCATGCGGAGGCTATGGCGCCATGCGGAGGCTATGGCGCCATGCGGAGGCTATGGCGCCATGCGGAGGCTATGGCGCCATGCGGAGGCTATGGCGCCATGGGGAGGCTATGGCGCCATGGGGAGGCTATGGCGCCATGGGGAGGCTATGGCGAACAGGTGTTTGGTTCAGCTCAGTCGTGACTCACATAGAGGAAGAACTTTGCAGGAATTTCTGCTGAATAAACGAGGCGAAGCTGGTTGTTGGTAACGTAACAAAATAAACCTGGAAAGTATTAGAACGTCGTAACAAACAGCATTGACACATTAAAATATCGGAAGTTACCACTTCAAACACCAAATATATCATACTTTGACTAAAATGATGACTTATTTACTTAAATCATTGTGTAACATCATGGGTAAGCTATGGGTCTTGTCTTTCAGCTGAAACCAGGTGAAGTTTCGCTCTTGTGGGCATTTTAAAGGCGTCTGTACAAGGTTGGATACAAGTGAGCTCAACAACGGGAAGGTTGGTCAAGGTCAACTGGATGCTCTGACTGTGTCGTCTAATTCTACTTCGTTGGCCCATTGTGAGGTCCAAGGTATCTGTGACCAACAGATGCATATCTGTATTCCCAGTCATAAATCCATAGATTAGGGTCTAATGAATTTATTTCAATTGACTGATTTCCTCATATGAACTGTAACTCAGTAAAATCTTTGAAATTGTTGCATGTTGCGTTTTATACTTTTGTTCAGTGTATTTCTTTGGCCATTTTGAGGTGGAATTTGATGTAGCTCAGAACGTGTGTAATTTGGTTGGATTTGAAGAAAGCTAGTCTAAAAGCCGGAGAGGTAGAGCGGAAAGGATGTTCCTCGAAGCGGGTAAATATGTTTAGCTTGTCCGGGAACAAAAGAGGTGGTATTTGACCTCCTTAGGATTAAATAAAGGTTAGACTAAATACAATGAAAAATTACCCATCTGATATTGGGAAGTATTGGCTCACAATTCACTGTGTTGGTCCGTGGAATTCCGTTCACTGTGTTGGTCCGTGGAATTCCGTTCACTGTGTTGGTCCGTGGAATTCCGTTCACTGTGTTGGTCCGTGGAATTCCGTTGACTGTGTTGGTCCGTGGAATTCCGTTCACTGTGTTGGTCCGTGGAATTCCGTTCACTGTGTTGGTCCGTGGAATTCCGTTCACTGTGTTGGTCCGTGGAATTCCGTTCACTGTGTTGGTCCGTGGAATTCCGTTCACTGTGTTGGTCCGTGGAATTCCGTTCACTGTGTTGGTCCGTGGAATTCCGTTCACTGTGTTGGTCCGTGGAATTGAGAGCAGATCTGTAATCAACAAACGCCGGGAATGGAGGGAAGGCTGACTCACTGTTATGTGGTTATAAAACATTGTTTTGTCTGGATTTATCTCAAACGTGTTTTGACAGTAAAGAACCGTAGAGAACTTTAAATCCCTCAGATTATTCTGATTTAAGGTTGGGATGGTTTTTTATTATAAAACGATTCAAGGACTGGCATTTGCTGAAGATTGTATTAATTTCCCATCAATATATTAGGATAGATACGCTGGTGTAGAACCTTCTTCTGAAACCAAATACTTTTAGTGTATGTGTGGGAAAATTCCAACTTGTCCAATTATTTCCTCAATTAAATTTGAACACTGGTATTTCTTTAAGCGGGCTAAAGCTGCTATGTGCTTTTACAGAAGTTAAGTCTCTCTTGGGGGGGGGGTTGATTTGTGTCATAGGTGAGTGTTTGTATGTGAGCCTGTATGTAAGGGATGAGTGTGTAAATAGAAGTGTGTGTGTGATTTTGGTCTCTAAGAACTTCATTCTGTTTTAGTTGTATTGTTTGTATATCATTGTAGTTTAAATTTGTGTGACTTGTCCATCAGTGTTTTTTGTGGACACCGGGAAGAGTAGCGAATGGGGATACAAAGAGACGGGAATATTCTAGAATGAGCAGATGGGAGAGTTCTGTGAAGGTTCTAGAATGGTTCTGGTGTCTGTCTGCTGCAGCTGTCTCGTTTCACTGTTTCCCTGTTTAGAATATCAGGCCTGACAATTCCCCCGGACACACACACACACACACACACACACACACACACACACACACACACACACACACACACACACACACACACACACACACACACACACACACACACACACACACACACACACAGCTATCTGGTTCTGTGCCACAGTTGAAACACCTTCTGAAAGATCCTTGTTGTTGCCCTTGTCAGTAGAACTGTCCCTTTCATCGTGCCATCTAAAAGCCAACTCTTAACATGCCCAAAATGCAGTAGTGACGATAAGCTGCTTGACAACATCCCGGGTTCGTCTTACCTTCTCGTTGTTAGCAGTTTGAGTATGCAGACCTTTATCCATTTCATGAATCAATGCAGGTTTTTTCCCAGAAGCTTGAATCTAATGTGGGTAGTGAAAGGGGTTCTCCCCTTCTCCCCTCACTACATTGTGGTTAGCGTTAGCTAGCCATTCTGGCGGAGAAAACTGCACTCTGGTAGCAAGCTAGTTAGGGCAAATTTAAATAAATGGCACAACTCGACACAAACAAAGTTCTAAAACCAAGAAAACAGTATATAATCTGCCTCCGTATCCTGTAGTTTAAATAAACTAATTTGAATTGAAACGTTTCCTAAAAATGCTTCTATCGCTATTCACCATCTTAATCTATCCAATAATATCACCAACTTACCATGTTTCTAAGTCACACATGCGTAGTACCAGGGTAATTCTCTGATCCTTTGATCAGAGAATTGATTTGGTTGGAGGACGTCCTCTGGAAGTCATCATAATTACCATGTAAGTCTATGGAAGGGGTTGAGGAGCACAAGCTTCCTAGGTTTTGTATTGAAGTCAATGTAGCCAGAGGAGGATGGAAACTAGTGGTCCTCCAGCTACACCATAGTGCTACCTTACAGTGCTGTTGTGACTACTGTAGACCTTCATTGCGTAAGTGGAATGCACTATATAATCCTTATATAGTGCACTACTTTTGACCAGAACCATATGGGTCCTGGTCAAAAGTAGCTGCACTGAGAGAGTGGGACAGAGGGAGGGAGCTGGAGAGAGGGTCGGCCAGAGCGAGGGAGTTGGAGTGTGGATCCGTCCGATGGAGTCAGCTGGATGCAACAGGTTGAGGATCAGAGGGAGCGGAGCTGGAGCGATTGGGTAGGGACTAGCAGTGTGTGAGATGCTGTGAGTTTAGTAGGGTGGGACAGAGGGAGGGATTTCGCTGGCCCAGACGAGGGTGGCAGACCATGAGGGAGGGAGCTGGAGAGAGGGCGGGACTAGAGGGAGGGTGCTGGAGAGATGCTGGGACTGTGGGACAGAGCTGGAGGGAGGCTGGGACAGAGAGAGTGGAGCTGGAGAGAGGGTGGGACAGTGGGAGGGAGCTGGAGAGAGAGTGGGACAGAGGGAGGGAGCTGGAGAGAGAGAGGGAGGGAGCTGGAGAGAGGGTGGGGAGGGAGGGAGCTGGAGAGAGGGTGGGACAGAGGGAGGGAGCTGGAGAGAGAGTGGGACAGAGGGAGGGAGCTGGAGAGAGGGTGGGACAGAGGGAGGGAGCTGGAGAGAGGGTGGGACAGAGGGAGGGAGCTGGAGAGAGAGTGGGACAGAGGGAGGGAGCTGGAGAGAGGGTGGGACAGAGGGAGGGAGCTGGAGAGAGGGTGGGACAGAGGGAGGGAGCTGGAGAGAGGGTGGGACAGAGGGAGGGAGCTGGAGAGAGGGTGGGACAGAGGGAGGGAGCTGGAGAGAGGGTGGGACAGAGGGAGGGAGCTGGAGAGAGGGTGGGACAGAGTGGAGGGAGCTGGAGAGAGGGTGGGACAGAGGGAGGGAGCTGGAGAGAGGGTGGGACAGAGGGAGGGAGCTGGAGGGAGGGTGGGACAGAGGGAGGGAGCTGGAGAGAGGGTGGGACAGAGGGAGGGAGCTGGAGAGAGGGTGGGACAGAGGGAGGGAGCTGGAGAGAGGGTGGGACAGAGGGAGGGAGCTGGAGAGAGGGTGGGACAGAGGGAGGGAGCTGGAGAGAGGGTGGGACAGAGGGAGGGAGCTGGAGAGAGGGTGGGACAGAGGGAGGGAGCTGGAGAGAGGGTGGGACAGAGGGAGGGAGCTGGAGAGAGGGTGGGACAGAGGGAGGGAGCTGGAGCGAGGGTGGGACAGAGGGAGGGAGCTGGAGCGAGGGTGGGACAGAGGGAGGGAGCTGGAGCGAGGGTGGGACAGAGGGAGGGAGCTGGAGCGAGGGTGGGACAGAGGGAGGGAGCTGGAGAGAGGGTGGGACAGAGGGAGGGAGCTGGAGAGAGGATGGGACAGAGGGAGGGAGCTGGAGCGAGGATGGGACAGAGGGAGGGAGCTGGAGCGAGGGTGGGACAGAGGGAGGGAGCTGGAGAGAGGATGGGACAGAGGGAGGGAGCTGGAGCGAGGGTGGGACAGAGGGAGGGAGCTGGAGCGAGGGTGGGACAGAGGGAGGGAGCTGGAGAGAGGGTGGGACAGAGGGAGGGAGCTGGAGAGAGGGTGGGACAGAGGGAGGGAGCTGGAGAGAGGATGGGACAGAGGGAGGGAGCTGGAGCGAGGGTGGGCTGTGTGTGAGTGGCACAAGCGCTAGTAGAATGGGATGTTTTAGGAAGGAGATTCGTAGCCCACGTGCCCAGAGCACACAATCAGTTAATGTGTTAGTCTGGCTTTCAAGCTGTTTAAATTTAAATTCCCTGTTAGACAATAGGCTTTCTGTAGGAGAAAATGTGCTGCATTTACCTCCTATATGAATTGACTTGGATAATCTATTGGGGGAAACAAATCAGACAGTTCCATTGTGTATCAGGATGGGTTTTTTGATCAGAAGGTGATATTTCTCTGGGGGGTTTGAATCCTGTGTGGTGGACATGGGCATCACAGGCAGGTTGTTTCTGTCCAAACCCGGGTTGAAATACCATTCAGAATCATTACAAATACTGAATCTGGGCTTGATTGAGCTTCCCTTGTGCAATGGAAGCAATGAGAAAGTGCAAACCCCTGTGCATCTGGCCCTCCAGGTCAGGCCGAAGCAAATGCTAAAATAATTTGAGAGATTTTAAATGGTATTTGAACACAGCTGACTCCACTGCAGTGGTGTGGTTCTGTGGTTACTAGCTTCACGCCATACTATGGAACGCCATACTATGGGACGCACGCCATACTATGGGACGCACGCCATACTACATCTGTCAGAGAGAACCATCTGTCTGACACATTCTAACACATTCTGGCGATGAGAGAAAACGGGTTTGTTATCGTACCTACTCCCATAATCTTTTGCTTGTGTCTGGTTCTGCCGCTTTGTGATCAGTTGGGTTACCAGGTAGACAGGCTGATATTATACTGTGCGCCATGACGCTGTCCCTGTCTGCCCAAATACAGGCCTCCATTCAACTCATAAACAACATTTCAGCTCGCGTCTTCACACAAATATAGGTCTGGGTAGAGTTCATAAACAACAATGTGTCAGCTACCTACAGTAGAGGTCTTCACAGTTTAAAGTTAGACCCATTTAGAAATGGATCTGTGGCTTTCGCAACAGACCCAAAATGCTTTTTGCTTTTTCTTTAAGAGACCCATTTTTTTAATTTTATTTTATCTTGAGCGACTTACAATAGTCAGTGCATACATTTTTGTACTTTTTCTATGACTCTGCCACGTTCAAAGTCACTGAGCTTTTCAGTAAGGCCGTTCTACTGCCAGTGTTTGTCTATGGAGATTGCATGGTTTTTATACACCTGTCAACGATGGGTGTTGGCTGAAATAATAGCCGAATCCACTCATTTAAAGGGAATGTCCACATACTTTTGTAAATATAGTGCATGTTCAAAATGCAGTGCTTTCAGAAAATATTCACACACCTCGACTTTACACATTTTGTTGTGCTACAGCCTGATTCTAACATTTATCAAATGGAGATTTTGTGTCACTGGCCTCCACAGAATACCCCATAATGTCAAAGGGGAATTATGTATTTTTAGATATTTTTATTTATTTTTATTTTTTACAAATGAATAAACATGAACGTTTAAATGTCTTGTGTCAATAAGTATTCGACCCCTTTGTTATGGCAAGACTAAATAAGTTCAGGAGTACAAATGTGCTTAATAAGTTGCATGGACTGTGTGTGCAATAATATTGTTTTAACATGATTTTTCATAATGATTACCTCATGATTACCTCATCTCTGTAATGTCCCTCAGTTGAGCAGTGAATTTCAAAAACAGATTCAAGGGCAAAGACTAGGGAGTTTTCCCTCTCAAAGAAGAGCACATTTTGGTAGCAAAAACAAATATTAGAAATTTGATATCTCTTTGATCGTGGTCGTATTAATTACACTTTGGATGGTGTATCAATACACCCAGTCACTACAAAGATACAGGCTTCCTTCCAAACTCAGTTCCCGGAGAGGAAGGAAATTCTCTTTTTTTTCGACTGATACCCCATGTCATTGATCCACAATCCATAGATAAGGCTGTACAGTTTAATAAGTATGCCCCACAATGCAATACTAAAGTATAAAACATCCGGTGTGATTTCAACAGATTTGTCAAATTAATAAATTATTGTCTTTTGTTGATTTTATATAACATTCCAACCTTGTTTAGCATGATCTATTAAATTATGGCATAATTCTACTATTTGTATTAATTTGCATCACTGTCAATGACATACTTTTATTTTGAAGGCAAACCGCAAATTCCACTTAGGTTGGAGTCATTTAAAACTCGTTTTTCAACCACTCCTCAAATGTTTTGTTAACCAACTATAGTTTTGGCAAGTCGGTTAGGACATCTAATTTGTGCATGACACAAGTAATTCTTCCAACAATTGTTTACAGACAGATTATTTCACTTATAATTCACTGTATCACAATTCCAGTAAAGCTAGCTACCCCAGAAGTTGAGGTCGAACAAATTATGCTTTATTACCAACGTGGTATTGTAAAACACATAGTTCATGGCCGGTGTTTGCTTGTTTGCAGACTAGTTTGTACAGCTTTGACAGTGCTACTGTATCTTTTTTGACACTCAATGCCCCAAACGGCGTTCCATAGTATGGCGTGCGTTCCATAGTATGGCGTGCGTTCCATAGTATGGCGTCCCATAGTATGGCGTGCGTCCCATAGTATGGCGTGAAGCTAGTAACATTGACGCTATTACTGTGTATCTCAGATAGGGAAACGTCGGAAAAGTAGCGCACTTGGTAGAGTTAATCGGTGCTCGACCAGTCGGCGAAAGCCAACCTCACCCGCGACAGGGCAATGAATTCCTTTATCTTGGCATTAGTGGATTTCACCTTTTGTCTCGCTGAATTTCTTTACTTGTTGACTGGCACAAAGTTTTACGTGGCGTCATTACTTCATGTACCTTCGTTATATAGGTATGCATGTCGGTTTTACACATCGGGCATTAAACTAGACATCAGCCGATACCGATGTTGGCATTTTTAGGTAATATCGGCCGATATGTTCACGATATATCGTGCATGCCTAGTCACAACAATTCATCGATAGGTATGCTATGATGCTGGTGAAGTTGTCTCGCGCACCTACAGTGCTGGTTATAAAAAAAAGCTAGCTAGCTCTGTCCTCATCTAAAACAACCCTAATTTACAAGACAATTCTTATTTGATTAATTGCGGTCGGACTCATCTGTGAAGCTAGCCACAATAAGGACTTTGGGGTTAGCCTTCAAAATAAAAGTATGTCATTGACAGTGATGCAAATGAGAACAAATAGTAGAATTATGCCATAATTGAATAGATCATGCTAAACGAGGTTGGAATGTTGTTATATAAAATCATTAAAAAAACAATTTGTTAATTTGACAAAAATAGTCGTAGTAGTATTATACTTTAGAATTGCATTGCGGGTATACTTATTAAACTGTGCAGCCTTACCTATGGATTGTGGATCAATGACATGGGGTATCAGTCTACTCAGTGACACCCAGAAAGAAAATTGCGTCGTAGCTCTTATTGCGGGACTCTGAAACAACTGTGAATTGAACCATTTATTGTCAACCTATGTGTATTGAACACTATTCCTGAGGAAAAACAATACCGCATGGATGTTTTGGAGACTGACAACTCTGAGGAGGATGTTGGGAAACAGTATCTTGGGTATTGAGTAGACTGATACGCCATTTCATTGATCACCAATCCTTAGGTAAAGCTGTACAGTGTAATATGAATGTCAATACACACAATAGGCTGACTGGGGAGGTGGTTTCACACAGTCACAGTCCCGCGATAAGAGCTACAACGCTAATATTTACGTAAACTCTTCACAGTTGTGTTCTGTGCGTGTCACCGAGTAGACTGATACCCCATTTCATTGCTTCACATTCCAACCTTGTTTAACATTATCTAGTCCAAATATTGCATGATTCCACCAATTGTAACCTTCTGCGTCACTTTCAAAGAGGTACTTTTATTTTTAAGGCAACCCGCAAATTCCACTATTGTGCCTAATCCTTGTTGTGAAAGGATTAGGATTGTTGTGAAAGGATTAGGCCTAACTCCGGTAGGGCAACATCTGAAAAATAGCGCACTTGGTAGTGTGTACCGGTGCTCGACCAGTCGTTGAAAGCCAACATCACCCACGACAGAGCACGGTTGATTGTCAAGGGCAATGAATTCCATTATCTTGGCATTACTGGATTTCGCCTTTGAATTGTCTCACTGAAATGTACTTACTCTTTCAAATGACTGCTCGACTTGTTGACTGCTCGATCCACACAGCAGACAGGTTAGGAATGCTGTGTTGCATGTGTAGCGCAAAATTTTACGTGCCATCATTACTTCATATGTTATATAGGTATGCACGTCAGCTTTGACATCGGTTTTCGAAGGCATTGTCTGTAGAGCTCCGAGAAAGAATTTGTGCCGAGGGACAGATCTGGGGAAGGGTACAAAAACATTTCTGCAGCATTGAAGGTCCCCAAGAACATTCTTAAATGGAAGAAGTTTGGAACCACCAAGACTCTTCCTAGAACTGGCCGCCCGGCCAAACTGAGCAATTGGGAAAGAAGGGCCTTGGTCAGGGAGGTGATCAAGAACCCGACGGTCACTCTGACAGAGCTCCAGAGTTCCTCTGTGGAGATGGGAGAACCTTCCAGAAGGACAACCATCTCTGCAGCACTCCACCAATCAGGCCTTTATGGTAGAATGGGCAGACGGAAGCCACTCCTCCAGTAAAATTAAGATTTTCCTCCTAAGTGTCCACAGAAAGTTTCTAATGTACAGAAAACAGTTCAACAGTCCCTACGATGAAATACGTAGCCTGTAGGTTCTAAACATGCCTTGGGTAAAATAAATACATGAATTCCATGTTACAGCAAATGCCCATTATACCCCTTGTAAATGACATAAAAAAAAGCCGACAAATATCCCAGTATGCATCTAGTTACACCAAACGAGTCCTTCATGTTGATACAAATCAAATGTATTTATATAGCCCTTCGTACATCAGCTGATATCTCAAAGTGCTGTACAGAAACCCAGCCTAAAACCCCAAACAGCAAGCAATGCAGGTGTAGAAGCACGGTGGCTAGGAAAAACTCCCTAGAAACGCCAAAACCAAGGAAGAAACCTAGAGAGGAACCAGGCTATGAGGGGTGGCCAGTCCTCTTCTGGCTGTGCCGGGTGGAGATTATAACAGAACATGGCCAAGATGTTCAAATGTTCATACATTGTTCAGAAACTTGTTCAAATGTCACTGGGCACTCTTGGTACTACTTCCGTTTGTTAGAAGGTGGGTGTCATAGCCCGACTCTCCCTTTTTCTTGGAATCCACATTCCTGGCGCCCAATAGTCTGGCTGGTAAACCCCAGTAACACGGTAGTTGTAAAAAGATGGTCGGCAGATCACCAGAATGTATGTCTCCTCGACCTCCTCAGGGGACACGCAAAATCTTTTGTCTGGAGGGTGTGGCCTATATTGCAGCATAAATCTTTTGTCTGGAGGGTGTGTCCTATATTGCAGCATAAATCTTTTGTCTGGAGGGTGTGGCCTATATTGCAGCATAAATCTTTTGTCTGGAGGGTGTGGTCTATATTGCAGCATAAATCTTTTGTCTGGAGGGTGTGGTCTATATTGCAGCATAAATCTTTTGTCTGGAGGGTGTGGCCTATATTGCAGCATAAATCTTTTGTCTGGAGGGTGTGGCCTATATTGCAGCATAAATCTTTTGTCTGGAGGGTGTGGTCTATATTGCAGCATAAATCTTTTGTCTGGAGGGTGTGGTCTATATTGCAGCATAAATCTTTTGTCTGGAGGGTGTGGTCTATATTGCAGCATAAATCTTTTGTCTGGAGGGTGTGGCCTATATTGCAGCATAAATCTTTTGTCTGGAGGGTGTGGCCTATATTGCAGCATAAATCTTTTGTCTGGAGGGTGTGGCCTATATTGCAGCATAAATCTTTTGTCTGGAGGTTGTGGCCTATATTGCAGCAATTACCAACAAATGACAGCGATAGGCTAATGCTATTTATTTGACAACAGATCTACTTATATCCTGTCATTTAACTAAATACAGCGCACATAAGACAGAACTTCATTTGGCCAACAAAAATGTCTCAACAAAATGAAACAAAACACTTTTTGCATATTTAAAGAAGTGGTTTAGATTCTTAAATAGATATACAATAATGATAATAAGAAAACAAATGATAAATATTATTGTAAAATTTAAAAAAAACCTTTGTCCACCACAATAATAAAACTCTTCCTTTGTCGGTTTCTTTTCACTGTACTCAAGTCTCCTCTAAATTTCATTTTACTTCAATGAAAAAGTCCTCCATCTTTGCAATCAACAGTAGCCAAGGCTCCTTTCACTTGGCAGCAGGGGCAGGTGAGGTGAGCAGCTGGAACCAGTGTCAGCTGGACATAAGCTATACGTTTTATTGAGTTGCAATTGGCTGACACATAACAAGCTTGCACTGCTCTCATCATGTCACACACACATTCAATTAACAGATGACGGGTCCAGTTGATAAATGCATTAAATTAACAGAGGACGGGTCCAATCGGGTCCAGTTGATAAACACATTAAATTAACAGAGGATGGGTCCAATCGGTCAAGTTGATAAATGCATTAAATTAACAGAGGATGGGTCCAGTCGAGTCCAGTTGATAAATGCATTAAATTAACAGAGGACGGGTCCAATCGGTCCAGTTGATAAATGCATTAAATTAACAGAGGATGGGTCCAGTCGATAAATACATTAAATTATCAGAGAACGGGTGCAATCGAGTTCAGTCGATTTAAATTGCACGTACCGAGACCCGTGGCAATTATATCAGACCTGACCCAGGTCCTAGACAAAAGTAAGAATTTGAGACCCGGACCTGGAATTTGTGTCTCTAGGACCCTAGAAGACCCCTAACAAATCAAATCAAGTTTATTTTATATAGCCCTTCGTACATCAGCTAATATCTCGAAGTGCTGTACAGAAACCCAGCCTAAAACCCCAAACAGCAAGCAATGCAGGTGTAGAAGCACGGCGGCTAGGAAAAACTCCCTAGAAAGGCCAAAACCTAGGAAGAAACCTAGAGAGGAACCAGGCTATGAGGGGTGGCCAGTCCTCTTCTGGCTGTGCCGGGTGGAGATTATAACAGAACATGGCCAAGATGTTCAAAATGTTCATAAATGACCAGCATGGTCAGATAATAATCAGGAGTAAATGTCAGTTGGCTTTTCATAGCCGATCATTAAGATTTGAAAACAGCAGGTCTGAGACAGGTAGCACGTCCGGTGGACATTTATGCTGCAAGACATACTGACCTGTAGTGTTCACCCAAATACAGATCTGGAGTCTGTTCATAAACAAGTGTCTACTTAGAGCAATTTACTGTCTTCACCTAAGTACAGGTCTGGGTATAGCTCATAAATAATGTGTCAAGTTACCTACTATCTACTGTCATCACCCAAATACAGGTCTGGAATCTGTTCATAAACAAGTGTCTGCTTAGAGCTATCTACTGTCGTCACCCAAGTACAGGTCTGGGAACAGCTCATAAACAAGTTGTCAGCTACCTAGTATGTACTGTTTTCACCCAAATACAGGTCTGAGGTCAGGGTCTAAATATGTTTATGCTGTTGCTCGTGTAACTGGTTGAATCCATAAACATGTTTTGTTCATCTGAGAATAGCCCCTAGCCGTCTGCCTGTCTCAGCCTTGGGAAGTCTACATGTACTTATAGGCTCATTTCAAAACCTCTCGCTGCTTGTTTGTGTTGTGGTGGTGACTCTCTCACTAAGAACCTTTTTAAGACGGCGAGCTGCAGCAGCAGGACTAAAGCAGTAAGAGCAGGGTTCAGACTAGTCCCGACTACACCGTAAATAATGTTTGACGCCGTCTAAGGGCTGGTGTATACTGGAAGACGGTAATGTTTTTAATGCTTATTTGAATTACTACTTGCTTGGTAGGTATATGTTTTTTGCTTGGTCCTTCTGCTTGGTTTATATATTCTGCTTGGTAGTTATACTATGCAATTTGTTGTAAACTAGACACCAAACTAATGGCATTAGCAGTAGGCTGTAGCTAGTGTAGGTTGCTAACCGGGAGGCTTTTGTAGTGTCATCAGCGTGCTAATGTTGGGAAAAGGGGGATACCTAGTCAGTTGCGCAACTGAAGGCATTGAACCCGAAATGTCTTCCTCATTTAACTAAACACCTCTGCTGCAAGCTGCCTTAATCAACAGCCACTCCAGTTGTTGTGGGAGTTAACTGCTTTGCTCAAGGGCAGAACGGCAGATTTTTTCCCCCCACGTTACCCGGCTCGGGGATTTGAACAAGCAACCTTTCGGTTACTGTCCCAACGCTCTAACCGTT
Organism: Salvelinus alpinus; assembly: GCF_045679555.1. Classification (NCBI taxonomy): domain Eukaryota; kingdom Metazoa; phylum Chordata; class Actinopteri; order Salmoniformes; family Salmonidae; genus Salvelinus; species Salvelinus alpinus. The sequence continues at coordinate 5,605,652 of NC_092104.1, read as the reverse complement.
AGGCTACCTATAGGTTGATAACTGGGAGACTGTATAGTGGTATCAGCTAGGTGGTGGATGATGACTGGGAGACTGTATAGTGGTATCAGCTAGGTGGTGGATGATGACTGGGAGACTGTATAGTGGTATCAGCTAGGTGGTGGATGATGACTGGGAGACTGTATAGTGGTATCAGCTAGGTGGTGGATGATGACTGGGAGACTGTATAGTGGTATCAGCTAGGTGGTGGATGATGACTGGGAGGTGCTGATATAGGATCAGTGTAGCCTTTTATATCATAATGAATAAGATGATATGGATACTGATCCTAGATGATCAATCAATCAACCTGCTCCAAGGCTCTTTATGGATACTGGCCCAAATCAGATGCCGTCTTATCAGGATGGAAACCCAGCAGAGGTGGGGGGGGAAAAGCTGTGAAATGTGATCAGACTTTTATAGCAGCTGTCAGCAGGGCCTTGTTGTGGTGTCACAATGCTACTTCCCAACGCTGAACACATAGCTCATATCTCATTCACCACACACTCAGTCTTTTTATAGCCTCGCTGCTGACAGTGTCCAGCTAACAGGGATGATTTGATTATTTTTAAAGTGCAGATGACGATACAATGATTTTCCTATTGTGGCTGGTTATCAGAGTTGTCCTCTGCTTACGTTGACATGCGTGCAGGCACACACACACACACACACACACACACACACACACACACACACACACACACACACACACGCACACATGATTGGGCAGTATCAAGATGTTCATACCGTTCCTGTACCGAGGTATATGGTATTGTTGGCAGTGCACAAAAGGACGCTATTCCCGTCCCGTCAGTATTTCAAAATACCCCGGTATACGGAATGCTGCCTAGCCCCACACTCCCTTTAGTGGGCTTGTGTTCATCAAATACGACGCCTCTCATCCACCTTTTGTCTTCTTCACTCACCCCGTGTTACCAGTATTCAGTAGACTCTCAGGATATCTAGCCTAATCATGACCTCTAACCTCTCTTTGTTTTGTTTTGTTTGTCAGATGAGGGAAGGGTGTAGATGGGACTGTCTCAGCTCTGAGCCATGGAATGCCCCCTCCGTCCGCCACTAGCCTGCTCTTCTCCACAGACTGACTTCCAGACACTCAGTTAGCGACACGTTGCTCCCCTCCAACTGAACACAACCAGGAAGGGGAAGAAGTCACAGCAGAGCTTCGTACGCACAGAGGAAAGGATTTACAGCTCCTCTCCAACATATTAACAGCTAGCTCACCTTAGTTAGTTAGGGTTAGTTAGTTGGGGTTAGTTTTCCCTTGTTTTCTCTGTGGATTTGGGATTTTTTTTTTATATAGAGAGTCAAGATGGTGGATTTACAGGAGTACCTGTGGATGGTGATCCTGGGCTTCGTCATAGCCTTCATCCTGGCCTTCTCTGTGGGGGCCAACGACGTGGCCAACTCGTTCGGGACGGCGGTGGGGTCGGGGGTGGTGACTCTGAGACAGGCCTGTATCCTGGCGTCCATCTTTGAGACGTTGGGTTCCATGCTGCTTGGAGCCAAGGTGGGGGAGACCATACGGAAGGGCATCATAGACGTTAACCTATACAACGAGACGGTGCCTGTTCTCATGGCAGGGGAGGTCAGCGCCATGGTCGGTACGTATACCATACTCTGTCATCCTCGAGTATCGGCCATGTCATATAATGTTACTAGATGTTAAGTTCTTCCTTCAGTGTTTCCTGAATTCCTCTCTTAGTGCATTGGAGGAGGTCTGAGGGAGGGACCGTGGATCCTTTCCTCCAATGAGCTTTGAGAGAAATTGAGCTAGCAACCAATGTTTTCAGTCATAGCCTGTGTTTTAATTCTCATGGAAGGTTCATATCTCATAGCTTGCTCTGTCTGTCTGTCTCTCTCTTTCTCTGTCTGTCTCGCGCTCTCTCTCTGTGTGTGTCTCTCTCTTTCTGTGTGTGTGTGTGTGTGTGTGTGTGTGTGTGTGTGTGTGTGTGTGTGTGTGTGTGTGTGTGTGTGTGTGTGTGTGTGTGTGTGTGTGTGTGTGTGTGTGTGTGTGTGTGTGTCTCTCTCTGTCTCTGTTTTTCCACAGGGTCAGCGATTTGGCAGCTCATCGCCTCGTTCCTCAAACTACCCATCTCCGGGACGCATTGCATCGTGGGATCGACCATCGGGTTCTCCATGGTGGCCATCGGCACCAAGGGCGTACAGTGGATGCAGCTGGTCAAGATTGGTATGTGTATGAATATGTTACCCAGCATGCTCTGAAGTTGGGTTTACTATCTGACTCTTTTATCCCACCAAGGGCTAGTCTTCCCATGTCTGAGTAGGGCTGGGCTGTATATTGTATGATACTATATATACCCTACAGTATGATACTATATATACCCTACAGTATGATACTGTGTATACCCTACATTATGATACTGTATATACCCTACCGTATGATACTGTATATACAGTGGGGCAAAAAAGTATTTAGTCAGCCACCAATTGTGCAAGTTCTCCCACTTAAAAAGATGAGAGAGGCCTGTAATTTTCATCATAGGTACACTTCAAAAAAAAATCCAGAAAATCACATTGTAGGATTTTTTATGAATTTATTTGCAAATTATGGTGGAAAATATCTCTGGAGAGACCTGAAAATAGCTTTTGAGGTTGTAATCTATGCCAAAGGTGCTTCAACAGATTACTGAGTAAAGGGTCTGAATACTTATGTAAATGTGATATTCCAGTTTGATCTAAATAGTCAAATGGCAATTGCAATATTTGGTTAAAAAATGACATCTCATTTGCCCAAATCGTGCAGCACTACGTGGCAGTGTGGAAATGTTCTACAATGAGATCAACTTTTGGTTGAAGTTTTGTTTTATACTGTTAAAGCAATCAGATTTGAGAAAGACCCATTAAAATAAGTGTGTTGCCGCCCTCGGTTAATGCACAACTCATAAAGCAATTTAGAACCTTGATTATTCAAAAACATAAAAATATCGTCTAGAAAATGTGATATATTTTGGCCGTATCGCCCAGCCCTATGACTGAGTCTAGTATGGAACCTATGTTAGCTTGACTGTTTGACTACATTACCCAGGGTGCTTTGGGATAGGGTTGACTGTCATGTGACTTCATTACCCAGCCTTCTCTGTCTGTGGTCTAATCCCAAATTAGTAGTTATTCAGGATACAAGGTGATTTGTACATCTATCAGTTTGTGATCCGAGTCAATTCTCTACGTTACCCAGCCTGCCCCTCTCTTCCTTCCTCCAGTTGCGTCCTGGTTCATCTCTCCCTTGCTGTCTGGACTGATGTCGGGATTCCTCTTCTTCCTCATCAGACACTTCATCCTCAGTAAGGTGGGTTACCAGTCGTCACATTATACACTATTTGCAGTTCTCTGTGTGCGTGCGTGTCTGTGCTGACCTGTGTTTGTGTGTGTTACTGATCTGTGTGTGTGTGTGTGTGTGTGTGTTTTCAGGATGACCCTGTCCCCAACGGCCTCCGTGCCCTGCCAGTGTTTTACGCCTCAACGATAGGCATCAACGCCTTCTCCATCCTCTACACTGGTGCTCCATGTAAGAACTGAGACTTAACCTAACCCTGGTCCTAACACTTTAGACTGGTGGTCCTAACACTATAGACTGGTGGTCCATGTAAGAACTGAGACTTAACCTAACCCTGGTCCTAACACTATAGACCGGAGGTCCATGTAAGAACTGAGACTTAACCTAACCCTGGTCCTAACACTATAGACTGGTGGTCCATGTAAGAACTGAGACTTAACCTAACCCTGGTCCTAACACTTTAGACTGGTGGTCCATGTAAGAACTGAGACTTAACCTAACCCTGGTCCTAACACTATAGACTGGTGGTCCTAACACTATAGACTGGTGGTCCATGTAAGAACTGGGACTTAACCTAACCCTGGTCCTAACACTATAGACTGGTGGTCCATGTAAGAACTGAGACTTAACCTAACCCTGGTCCTAACACTATAGACTGGTGGTCCATGTAAGAACTGAGACTTAACCTAACCCTGGTCCTAACACTATAGACTGGTGGTCCTAACACTATAGACTGGTGGTCCATGTAAGAACTGAGACTTAACCTAACCCTGGTCCTAACACTATAGACTGGTGGTCCATGTAAGAACTGAGACTTAACCTAACCCTGGTCCTAACACTTTAGACTGGTGGTCCATGTAAGAACTGAGACTTAACCGTAACCCTGGTCCTAACCTAACCCGGGGCCCTAACACTATAGACTGGTGGTCCTAACACTATAGACTGGTGGTCCATGTAAGAACTGAGACTTAACCTAACCCTGGTCCTAACACTATAGACTGGTGGTCCTAACACTATAGACTGGTGGTCCATGTAAGAACTGAGACTTAACCTAACCCTGGTCCTAACACTATAGACTGGTGGTCCATGTAAGAACTGAGACTTAACCTAACCCTGGTCCTAACACTATAGACTGGTGGTCCATGTAAGAACTGAGACTTAACCTAACCCTGGTCCTAACACTATAGACTGGTGGTCCATGTAAGAACTGAGACTTAACCTAACCCTGGTCCTAACACTATAGACCGGAGGTCCATGTAAGAACTGAGACTTAACCTAACCCTGGTCCTAACACTATAGACCGGAGGTCCATGTAAGAACTGGGACTTAACCTAACCCTGGTCCTAACACTATAGACTGGTGGTCCATGTAAGAACTGAGACTTAACCTAACCCTGGTCCTAACACTATAGACCGGAGGTCCATGTAAGAACTGGGACTTAACCTAACCCTGGTCCTAACACTATAGACTGGTGGTCCTAACACTATAGACTGGTGGTCCATGTAAGAACTGAGACTTAACCTAACCCTGGTCCTAACACTATAGACTGGTGGTCCATGTAAGAACTGAGACTTAACCTAACCCTGGTCCTAACACTATAGACTGGTGGTCCATGTAAGAACTGAGACTTAACCTAACCCTGGTCCTAACACTATAGACCGGAGGTCCATGTAAGAACTGAGACTTAACCTAACCCTGGTCCTAACACTATAGACTGGTGGTCCATGTAAGAACTGAGACTTAACCTAACCCTGGTCCTAACACTATAGACTGGTGGTCCATGTAAGAACTGAGACTTAACCTAACCCTGGTCCTAACACTATAGACTGGTGGTCCATGTAAGAACTGAGACTTAACCTAACCCTGGTCCTAACACTATAGACTGGTGGTCCATGTAAGAACTGAGACTTAACCTAACCCTGGTCCTAACACTATAGACTGGAGGTCCATGTAAGAACTGAGACTTAACCTAACCCTGGTCCTAACACTATAGACCGGAGGTCCATGTAAGAACTGAGACTTAACCTAACCCTGGTCCTAACACTATAGACTGGTGGTCCTAACACTATAGACTGGTGCACCATGTAACAGCTTCACCACTTTTTACCCTCGTCTTTATTTCTAGCACTGTACCAGTGTCTAACATGAGAAAACTGTGATTTATTTTTTCTCTCTACAATTGTGTTTTGCATTTCTGGGCTTACCACTCTGTTTCAAAGTGTGTGTGTCTCTCTCTCTATCTCTCTCTCTATCTCTCTATCTCTCTCTCTCTCTCTCTCTCTATCTCTCTCTCTCTCTCTCTCAGTGCTAGGTCTGGAGATGTTACCGGTGTGGGCTATAGCTCTGATCACGTTGGCAGGGGCTCTGGTCTGTGCTGCCGTGGTGTGGTTCGCTGTGTGCCCCTGGATGAGACGGAAAATTTCAAGTAGGTGTCACCCTCTCTCTCTTGCTCACTGTCTCGTGTGTGTGTGTGTGTGTGTGTGTGTGTGTGTGTGTGTGTGTGTGTGTGTGTGTGTGTGTGTGTGTGTGTGTGTGTGTGTGTGTGTGTGTGTGTGTGTGTGTGTGTGTGTGTGTGGAAGGAAGATAATGTTTTCCTCCCTATACCCATCATGAGGTTGCTACAACCTAGCCTACAAATTAAAGTTTATAACGAGGTGCACAGGTCGAGAGACAAATTACAGTAATCAAGGTGACAGACAGTGACACATTCAATAATGCCTTGCACACGCTTGTCTGCATCTAGCTGTTCTGGCGTGTAATCATTAGTCCAACTGCTGCAAAACGTTCTGTTTTTATTGGACACATTCATGTTGGTCCCCTCCCCGTTTCCGTTCCGTTTGCTTCCGTTTAAGGAAAATGTTTTGCAACAGAATCAGGGGGAATGAATACACCCCTGATCAACCGCTCAGTCGGGCTTTTAACCTACACTTTGACGTTGTAATAACAGAATGCACATGGTGCAAATTTGAAATTGGAGGAGAGCATCAGCAGTTTTGCTGTCATGTCATTCATTGTATACCTTAGATAACTATTTATAACTTGTCAGAATGGTCCAGATCAACTAGCCCATGCTAACGAGCTAATGTTGTTTTAGCCCGTAGATATTCTCCAATGATGGCCCAAGTGGAAAAAGTTTAGGAACCCAACTGCCCTTGACGGTGGAGTTGAGGCTACTGTAGACCTTCATTGCAAAACAATATGTTTTAATCAGTTATTTGGTGACGTGAATATATTTTGTGTAATTTTATCGAAAAATAATGACTTTTATTTTTATTTTTTATTTTTTAAATTATTATTATGAAATTCACTGAGCAGGATGGATCCTCCCCAGTGGTGTAAAGTACTTCAGTAAAAATACTTGAAAGTACTACTTAAGTTGGTTTTTGGGGGGGTATCTGTACTTTACTTTGCTATTTATATTTGGGATCTTTTGAACATTTACTTCACTACATTCCTAAAGAAATTAATGCAATCTTTTATACTCCATACATTTTCCATGACAACCAAAAGTACTCGTTACATTTTGAATGCTTAGCAGGACAGGAAAAGGGTCATGCACTAAACAGAGAACATCCCTGGTCATCCCTACTGCCTCTGATCTGGAGGACTCACTAAACACACATGCTTTGTCTGTAGTGTTGGAGTGTGCCCCTGGCTATCTGTAAATAAAATAAAATTTAAAAAAACAAGAAAATGGTGCCATTTGCTTAATATAAGGAATTTGACATGATTTATACATTTACTTTTGATACTTTTGGTATCAAATACTTTTAGACTTTTACTCTAGTAGTAGTTTACTGGGTGACTTTTCTTTTACTCTTAAGTATGACAATTGAGCACTATTTCCACCACTGGTCCTCCCCTTCCTCCTCCGAGGAGCCTCCACTGGTCCTCCCCTTCCTCCTCCGAGGAGCCTCCACTGGTCCTCCCCTTCCTCCTCTGTGGAGCCTCCACTGGTCCTCCCCTTCGTCCTCTGAGGAGCCTCCACTGGTCCTCCCCTTCGTCCTCTGTGGAGCCTCCACTGGTCCTCCCCTTCATCCTCTGAGGAGCCTCCCCTGCCTAGAAGTATTTGAGAGCTCTTTGTGTCTATTTCTCACGCCGCCCTCAAAGCCCCTCTGGACTCCCAGACTGACTGATCCTGGACAGACAAAAGACTTGAGAGTCCCCCGCTACAGAGCCAGCGACACCCCCCCCCCCCCTTCTGAAACCAAACAGCTTCTGCCTGCCAATGTGGACTTTCATCACCCCCCCCCCCCCCCCCCCCTGCCAAAAGGAAACGTTTTAAACCCAATAACCCTGAACCCCAGCTAGCTAGAAAGAGTAAGCCCTATTTAAGATTCTGGTTGTTTAGGGGATATTAGGAACATTCTGGAATAGGTTTCTGTTTGGTGGTTAATGTTTTGTTTGGTTAGGGGTTTAGGTTAGGGGTTTAGGTTAGGGTTTGGGTTTAGGTTAGGGTTTGGGTTAGGGTTTGGTTAGGGGTTTAGGTTAGAGGTTAGGGTTAGGGTTAGGGGTTTAGGTTAGGGTTAGGGTTTGGTTAGGGGTTTAGGTTAGAGGTTAGGGTTAGGGGTTAGGGTTAGGGGTGTAGGTTAAGGTTAGGGGTTTAGGTTAAGGGTTTGATTAGGGGTTTAGGTTAAGGGTTAGGGTTTAGGTTAGGGGTTAAGGGTTTGGTTAGGGTTTAGGTTACGGGTTTGGGTTTAGGTTAGGGGTTAAGGGTTTGGTTAGGGTTTAGGTTACGGGTTTGGGTTTAGGGTTTGGTTTAGGGTTTGGTTTAGGGTTTGGTTTAGGGTTAGGGTTTGGGTTTAGGGTTTGGGTTTAGGGTTTGGGTTTAGGGTTTGGGTTTAGGTTTAGGGTTTGGGTTTAGGTTAGGGTTTGGTTTAAGGTTTGGGTTAGGTTAGGGTTAGGACCTGTGTGATTCAGTTGGTAAAGCATGGCACTTGCAACGCCAGGATAGTGTGTTCGATTCCCACTGGGGGCCAGTACAAACATGTATGCAATCACTACTGGATTAGAACGTCTGCTAAATGACGGAAATGGAAAATGGTTATGATTGAGGGTTACTGAGGAGGGATGGCACTTTGTATCGGAGGGATGGCGCTTTGTGTCGGAGGGATGGCGCTTTGTGTCGGAGGGATGGCGCTTTGTGTCGGAGGGATGGCGCTTTGTCGGAGGGATGGCGCTTTGTGTCGGAGGGATGGCGCTTTGTGTCGGAGGGATGGCGCTTTGTGTCGGAGGGATGGCGCTTTGTGTCGGAGGGATGGCGCTTTGTGTCGGAGGGATGGCGCTTTGTGTCGGAGGGATGGCGCTTTGTGTCGGAGGGATGGCGCTTTGTGTCGGAGGAATGGCGCTTTGTGTCGGAGGGATGGCGCTTTGTGTCGGAGGGATGGCGCTTTGTGTCGGAGGGATGGCGCTTTGTGTCGGAGGGATGGCGCTTTGTGTCGGAGGGATGGCGCTTTGTGTCGGAGGGATGGCGCTTTGTGTCGGAGGGATGGTATTTGATTATTGGACGTTTTGAAAGAAAAATGATTTAATAAGCAAAAGTCCAAGGATCCTCTTAATAGACATAATATAAGGTTTCTGTTCCGGTTAGGTTGCTATTTATTTGACCTGTGTCAGAAGGGTAAGGTCAGCCTCCAGTTTGAAATCTGTAAAGCCTTGGGTAAACTAGTCTCAGACAGCTCTGTAGGCTAGATGGTATCAGTGACCATGACTGTAGTCTCACAGCTCTGTAGGCTAGATGGTATCAGTGACCATGACCGTAGTCTCAGAGCTCTGTAGGCTAGATGGTATCAGTGACCATGACTGTAGTCTCACAGCTCTGTAGGCTAGATGGTATCAGTGACCATGACTGTAGTCTCACAGCTCTGTAGGCTAGATGGTATCAGTGACCATGACTGTAGTCTCACAGCTCTGTAGGCTAGATGGTATCAGTGACCATGACCGTAGTCTCACAGCTCTGTAGGCTAGATGGTATCAGTGACCATGACTGTAGTCTCACAGCTCTGTAGGCTAGATGGTATCAGTGACCATGACCGTAGTCTCAGAGCTCTGTAGGCTAGATGGTATCAGTGACCATGACTGTAGTCTCACAGCTCTGTAGGCTAGATGGTATCAGTGACCATGACCGTAGTCTCACAGCTCTGTAGGCTAGATGGTATCAGTGACCATGACTGTAGTCTCACAGCTCTGTAGGCTAGATGGTATCAGTGACCATGACTGTAGTCTCAGACAGCTCTGTAGGCTAGATGGTATCAGTGACCATGACCGTAGTCTCACAGCTCTGTAGGCTAGATGGTATCAGTGACCATGACTGTAGTCTCACAGCTCTGTAGGCTAGATGGTATCAGTGACCATGACTGTAGTCTCAGACAGCTCTGTAGGTTAGATGGTATCAGTGACCATGACTGTAGTCTCACAGCTCTGTAGGCTAGATGGTATCAGTGACCATGACTGTAGTCTCACAGCTCTGTAGGCTAGATGGTATCAGTGACCATGACTGTAGTCTCACAGCTCTGTAGGCTAGATGGTATCAGTGACCATGACTGTAGTCTCACAGCTCTGTAGGCTAGATGGTATCAGTGACCATGACTGTAGTCTCACAGCTCTGTAGGCTAGATGGTATCAGTGACCATGACTGTAGTCTCAGACAGCTCTGTAGGTTAGATGGTATCAGTGACCATGACCGTAGTCTCAGACAGCTCTGTAGGCTAGATGGTATCAGTGACCATGACTGTAGTCTCACAGCTCTGTAGGCTAGATGGTATCAGTGACCATGACTGTAGTCTCACAGCTCTGTAGGCTAGATGGTATCAGTGACCATGACTGTAGTCTCACAGCTCTGTAGGCTAGATGGTATCAGTGACCATGACCGTAGTCTCAGACAGCTCTGTAGGCTAGATGGTATCAGTGACCATGACCGTAGTCTCAGACAGCTCTGTAGGCTAGATGGTATCAGTGACCATGACTGTAGTCTCACAGCTCTGTAGGCTAGATGGTATCAGTGACCATGACTGTAGTCTCAGACAGCTCTGTAGGCTAGATGGTATCAGTGACCATGACTGTAGTCTCAGACAGCTCTGTAGGCTAGATGGTGTCAGTGAAGCAGGCCTGTTAGTTCTAACCAGGGTGCCGTTCATTAGAGGACACAAACGTTATGCTACTGAAAAGGAAAATAAGCGTTTGTTAGAAGTTTACATGCTACCAAATACTAATTGAGTGTATTGCCTTTAAATTGTTTAACTTGGATCAAACATTTCATGTCACCTTCCACAAGCTTCCCACAATAAGTTGGGTGAATTTTGGCCCATTCCTCCTGACAGAGCTGGTGTAACTGAGAGGTTTGTAGGCCTCCTTGCTCGCACACGCTTTTTCAGTTCTGCCCGCAAATTTTCTATAGGATTGAGGTCAGGGCTTTGTTATGGCCACTCCAATACCTTGACTTTGTTGTCCTTAAGCCATTTTGCCACAACTTTGGAAGTATGCTTTGGTTCATTGCCCATTTGGAAGACCCATTTGCGACCAAGCTTTAACTTCCTGACTGATGTCTTGTGGATATATTGAAGCAACATCTCATAATTGTCCTCCCTCATGATGCCATCTATTTTGTGAAGTGCACCAGTCCCTCCTGCAGCAAAGCACCATGATGCTGCCACCCCCGTGCTTCACGGTTGGGATGGTGTTCTTTGGCTTGCAAGCCTCCCCCTTTTTCTTCCAAACATAATGATGGTCATTATGGCCAAACAGTTCTATTTTTGTTTCATCAGACCAGTGGACATTTCTCCAAAAAGTACGATCTTTGTCCCCATGTGCAGTTGCAAACCGTAGTCTGGCTTATTTATGGAGGTTTTGGAGCAGTGACTTCTTCCTTGCTGAGTGGCCTTTCAGGTTATGTCGATATAGGACTCGTTTTACTGTGGATATAGATACTTTTGTACCTGTTTCCTCCAGCATCTTCACAAGGTCCTTTGCTGTTGTTCTGGGATTGATTTGCACTTTTCGCACCAAAGTATGTTCCACTCTAGGAGACAGAATGCGTCTCCTTCCTGAGCGGTATGGCGGCTGCGTGGTCCCATGGTGTTTAAACTTGAGTACTATCGTTTGTACAGATGAACGTGGTACCTTCAGGCATTTGGAAATTGCTCCCAAGGATGAACCAGACTTGTGGAGGTCTGCAATTTATTTTCTGAGGTCTTGGCTGATTTCTTTTGATTTTCCCATGATGTCAAGCAAAGAGGCACTGAGTTTGAAGGTAGGCCTTGAAATACATCCACAGGTACACCTCCAATTGACTCAAATCATGTCAATTAGCCTATCAGAAGCTTCTAAAGCCATGACACCATTTTCTGGAGTTTTCCAAGCTGTTTAAAGACACAGTCAACTTAATGTATGTAAACTTCTGACCCACTGGAATTGTGATACAGTGAAATAATCTGTCTGTAAACAATTGTTGGAAAAATGACTTGTGTCATGCACAAAGTAGACGTCCTAACTGACTTGCCAAAACTATAGTTTGTTAAGAAATTTGTGGAGCGGTTGAAAAACGAGTTTTATGACTAACCTAAGTGTATGTAAACTTTCGACTTCAACTGTATGTACTTTTAGTCATTTAAATTTACACATGCTTTACCACCCCAATTTTCTTTTCTAAACAATTTTATTTATTTTTTATTCTGTTTTTGGGAGTGGCGGCAACGAGGGAAACACGTGTGTAACAATGTTGTTCCCCTGTCCCCTGGTCAGGTCGTATGAAGAAGGAGCACGCTGCCCTGTCACGCATCTCAGACGAGTCCTTAGATCAGATCCCAGAGGAGGAGGAGGACACTCCCGTGTTCAAGGAGCTACCGGGCGCCAAGGGGACGGATGACGCTGTGCTGCCGTTAACCGGTGGTACCGGAGGAGAGTCACGGAGAGGAGAGGCCACCGGGGAGCTCAACAGCCTGGCCAATGGAGGCACTGTCCTGCCCAACGGACGGGTCTACGGTCAGTTGGCCCGCTGAACTAAAGCCTAGGCATTCCCTGCCGGGGAGCTAATACAAGTCTTCAGGTTTCAGACGTACGTCAGTATAGAGACGGGAGAGGCTTCACGTTTCAGACGTACGTCAGTATAGAGACGAGAGAGGCTTCACTTTTCAGACGTACGTCAGTATAGAGACGAGAGAGGCTTCACGTTTCAGACGTACGTCAGTATAGAGACGAGAGAGGCTTCACTTTTCAGACGTACGTCAGTATAGAGACGAGAGAGGCTTCACGTTTCAGACGTACGTCAGTATAGAGACGGGAGAGGCTCAGCCACTGGGTTTTAACCCATATAGTTTGCGGGTCCACCACAATAGTATGTTGACAATAGTACTTCACAGCCAAACCACCTGTGATTTTAGAGCAGAGTTGACCAGAGCAGTTCTGTAAAGCTCATTCCTCTTGCTACCCAGGCCAGTCCCACTCCATGACCTCATACTAACGTTTAGATTTACTATATTAACGTCTAGTGTTTCATATTTCTTCCTCTGTTCCCCAGACCACTATACATGTAGTATAATAGTATTAGTTTAGTATGCCTGATATATTTACTGTGTTATAAACTGAGCGGATCGAGGCCCTGAATTCTGATTGGCTGACAGCTGTGGTATATCAGACCGTATACCACGGGGTATGACGAAACATTTATTTTCCTCTCTTGTCCCCCAGGGCGGACCCACTCCATGACCAACGGTACCCTGTCCATGTCCAAGTCCCCGCTGTCCAACGGCAGCTTCACCTTCGGAGGGGAACACATTCGCAGCGACGGTCAAGTGTACCACACGGTCCACAAGGACTCTGGTCTCTACAAAGACCTGCTCCACAAGATCCACCTGGGACGGCTGGAGGACGACCACTCCGCCCCCACGCCAGACAACAACTACCGCCTGCTGCGTCGCAACAACAGTTACACCTGCTACACGGCCGCCATCTGTGGCATGCCGGTCCAGCCGCTGCTCCGCTCCGAGTCCCGCGAGTCCCGAGAGGCCCGAGAAGACAGTGAGAAGCTGGTGGGGGAGGGGGAGAGGTCGGGGAGCGTGTCCTACACCAAGAAGAGGGTCCGCTACGATAGTTATTCATCGTACTGTAACGCTGTGGCGGAGGCCGAGATCGAGGCGGAGGAGGGCGGCGTGGAGATGAAGCTGGCGTCTGACCTCGGGGGCGAGGAGGCAGGGGCGCCGGGGGCTCCCGTCCCACTGGATGACTCCGCAGAAGAGGATGAAGGGGATAAGGACAAACCGTCCGTCTACCTGCTCTTCCACTTCCTGCAGATCCTCACCGCATGCTTTGGATCCTTCGCTCACGGAGGCAACGACGTCAGGTGGGTGCTGCTTCCTGCTTCCGGCTGACTAGGGGTTACAAACGTTGAAAACTTTCTTACAATTCACAGGTTTTCCAGGATTTGTTTCTCCACTGTTGGATTTCTGTTGTTGGAGTTTAGTTTACTGACATTTGCAACTCTACAGCAGACAAGATGACCTCTCAATATTAAGATAATTAAGATTTAGTGTTTTTCACACAAGTACAACTTTTATCAGCCCAACATTCGCCTTATAATCCATCAAACTAGTCTCAAACAGAAAGGAACCAGCCTGACACTGACTTCCCTCTCAAACAGAAAGGAACCAGCCTGACACTGACTTCCCTCTCAAACAGAAAGGAACCAGCCTGACACTGACTTCCCTCTCAAACAGGAAGGAACCGGCCTGACACTAACTTCCCTCTCAAACAGACAGGAACCTGCCTGACAATGAATAATTTAAGTTATAGTGAGTTATTACTCAAATGTTATTGGTCACGTACACATATTTAGCAGATGTCATTGCGTGTGTAGCGAAATGCTTGTGTTCCTATCTCCAACAGTGCATCTAACAATTCACAACAACACACACATCTAAAAGTAAAAGAATGGAATTAAGAAATGTACAAATATTAGGACGAGCAATATCGGTATCAAGAGTGTAAATATATACACGACATATATAAACGGCCCCAGACTAGTATTTCTCCTCCACCAAACTTTACAGTTGACACTATGCATTGGGGCAGGTAGCGTTCTCCTGCCATCCGCCAAACCGTGATTCGTCCGTCAGACTACCAAATGGTGAAGCGTGATTCATCACTCCAGAGAACGTGTTTCCACTGCTCCAGAGTCCAATGGCAGCGAGCTTTACACCATTCCAGCCGACGCGTGGCATTGCGCATGGTGATTTTAGACTTGCGTGCGGCTGCTCGGCCATGGAAACCCATTTCATGAAGCTCCCGACGAACCGGTCTTGTGCTGACGTTGCTTCCAGAGGCAGTTTGGAACACGGTAGTGAGTGTTGCAACCCGAGGACATGCTACGTGCTTCAGCACTCGGTGGTCCCGTTCTGTGAGCTTGTGTGGCCTACCACTTCGCGCCTGAGCCGTTGTTGCTCCTATGTTTCCACTTCACAAAAACAGCACTGACAGTTGACCGCTGGCAGCTGTAGCAGGGCAGAAATTTGACGAACAGACTTGTTGGAAAGTCGGAGCTCTTCGGTAAGGCCATTTTTATGTTTTTGTCTATGGAGATTGCATGGATGTGTGCTCAATTTTATACACCTGTCAGCAACGGGTGTTGCGGGAAATAGCGAATCCACTAATTAGGTTACTACATGATTCCATATGTGTTATTTCATAGTTCTGTTGTCTTTTATACTACTATGCTAAAATGTAGAAGAAAAAATTAAGAAAAATCCTTGAATGAGTAGGTGTGTCCAAACTTTGGACTGGTACTGTATATACAAACTGAACAAAAAATATTTTAGAGTTGCAGTTTATTATATTTTAGAGTTACAGTGTAACTGAGTTACAGTTCATATAAGGAAATCAGTCAATTGAAATAAATTCATTAGGCCCAAATACATGGATTTCACATGACTGGAATACAGATATGCATCTGTTGGTGACCTTAAACAAAAAGGTAGGAGTGTGGATCAGATAACCAGTCAGTATCTGGTGTGACCATTTGCCTCATGCAGAGCCACATCTCCTTCACATAGAGTTGATCAGGCTGTTGATTGTGGCCTGAGGAATCTTGTTCCACTCCTCTTCAATGGCTGTGCAACGTTGCTGGATGTTGGCAGGAACTGGGAACACACTGTCGTACACGTTGATCCAGAGCATTCCAAACATGCTCGACGGTTGACATGTCTGAGTATGCAGGGGATTGGAAGAACTGGGACATTTTTCAGCTTTGTTTCAGAACATTAAATTCTCTGGCAATCGCTCTGGTGGACATTCCTGTAGTCAGCATGCCAATTGTAGGCTCCCTCAACTTTAGACATCTGTGGCATTGTGTTGTGCACAACATTTTAGAGAAATAAGCTTTTTTGTGCGTATGGAACATTTTCTGGGATCTTTTATTTCAGCTCATGAAACATGGTACCAACACTGTACATGTTGTGTTTGTATTTTTGTTCAGTTACCTTTTCTTGTGAACAGGAACAATGGTGGACATTCAACTAGCGTTCAACATGTTATTTACACAACTACATCTTCCTCCCTGCAGTAACGCCATCGGCCCGTTGGTGGCGCTGTGGATGATCTATGACCAAGGTGGGGTGATGCAGGACGCTGCCACCCCCATCTGGCTACTGTTCTACGGGGGCGTAGGAATCTGCTGCGGCCTGTGGGTCTGGGGGCGCCGGGTGATCCAGACCATGGGCAAGGACCTCACCCCCATCACACCTTCCAGGTGAGAGAGGAGTGGGGGAGGGGGGTGGGGAGTGGGGGGATCGATGATCCAGAGCATGGGTAAGGACCTCACCCCCATCACACCTTCCAGGTGAGAGAGAGGAGGGAGGGCTGCATGTGACTGACTGGGAGGACGGGTAGGTGGGAGGGAGGACGGGTAGGTGGGAGGGAGGACGGGTAGGTGGGAGGGAGGACGGGTAGGTGGGAGGGAGGACGGGTAGGTGGGAGGACGGACACACATACAGGTAACTGCCAAAATAATGTAAATTAGGATTACAAGGTGACAGTGCATTCAGAAAGTATTCAGCCCCCTCGACTTTTTCCACATTTTGTTACGTTACAGCCTGATTCTATAATGGATTAAAAATATATATATATATCATCAATATATATCACACAGTGACAAAGCAAAAACAGTTTCTTGCAATTCTTGCAAATATATTAAAAATAAAAAGCAGAAATACCTTATTTACATAAGTATTCAGACCCTTTGCTATGAGACTCGAAATTGAGCTCAGGTGCATCCTGTTTCCATTAATCATCCTTAAGATGTTTCTACAACTTGATCAGAGTCCACCTGTGGTAAATTCAATTGATTGGACATGATTTGGAAAGGCACACACCTGTCTATATAAGGTCCCACAGTTGACAGTGCACGTCAGAGCAAAAACCAAACTTGCCCCAATAAAAGAAACACAGACCAGACAAGTAGATGTCCAATGGATTATGGTCGTCGTAGTTAATTATGGTCGTCGAAGTTAATTATGGTCGTCGTAGTTAATTAAAAAAATGTTTAAGGGCAAAACTATGTAGAATATTGGCCTGTTGGAAACTCCCTACTACATCGCACAGTTCAGGCTGGATCTGATTTTATCTCTAGACAAACAGAAAAATATGAATAAATAAATGTAATTCAAATATTTTTAACCGGCGTCGGTCAATTTGTTTACAAATAAATAATAAACATTTCCGTTAATTGCTCAGCACTTAGATCTCAGTGCACAACTAGTTGGTCTGGTCTGTGTTTCCTTTTACGCTACGGAAGAGACAGAAGAATGCACGGTTGTGAGGTGATATAGAGAGCAGCTGTTGCTTCGAGGTTCCTCTACCTGAAAATACACGATCTAAGTGATCGATAGTTGGTCTTCAGTAGTCCATAAAAGGATGCCTTATTTAATTGAAAGAGGGATCTCAAAGGAGCATAGGGGGGGGGGGGGGGGGGGTATAAATGGTGTGTGTGTCAGTCATCAAATCTCAACAACAATTGAACATTTATGAGAGATTCTAGAGCGGTGATTGAGACGGTGGTTTCTACCAACATCAACGAAATCACCAAATTATGGAATTTCTCGTGGAAGAATGGCGTCTCATCCCTCCAATAGAGTTCCAGACACCTGTGGAATCTGTGCCAAAGCTCATTGAAGTTGTTAAGTGGGTGTTGGGGTTTCCTTTATCTTGGCAGTTACCTGTATGTAACCTATACGGAATCCCAGATGTGTCAATGTATACACATGCTGGAATAGTGGACCTGATGTTCCAGACTGATAGACTCATGCATATAGAGTGGAATACACAAACAAACTCATAGGCTTCCTCTTCATACACTGCCTGCCTGCCTGCCTGCCTGCCTGCCTGCCTGTCTGCCTGCCTGCCTGCCTGCCTGCCTGCCTGCCTGCCTGCCTGCCTACCTGCCTGCCTGCCTACCTGCCTGCCTGCCTGCCTGCCTGCCTGCCTGCCTGCCTGCCTACCTGCCTGCCTGCCTGCCTGCCTGCCTGCCTGCCTGCCTACCTGCCTGCCTGCCTGCCTGCCTGCCTGCCTACCTGCCTGCCTGCCTCCCTGTCTACCTGCCTACCTGCCTGCCTACCTGCCTGCCTGCCTACCTACCTACCTGCCTGCCTGCCTGCCTGCCTGCCTGCCTGCCTGCCTGCCTGCCTGCCTGCCTGCCTACCTGCCTGCCTACCTGCCTACCTGCCTACCTGCCTACCTGCCTACCTGCCTACCTGCCTGCCTACCTGCCTACCTGCCTGCCTGCCTACCTGCCTGCCTGCCTGCCTGCCTGCCTGCCTCCCTGTCTACCTGCCTGCCTGCCTGCCTGCCTGCCTGCCTACCTGCCTGCCTGCCTGCCTGCCTGCCTACCTGCCTGATGAGTCTGCATGAACCCTTTTGTCTTCTGAACTGAACCACTCAAAACACCGCTGTAGAACCACTGCTAAGAACCTAGTCCTCAACCCTTCTCTACTCTATTGTCCTGATTCTCACTAGAACCCCTCTACTCTAGAAACCCTCTAGAATTTAGATCATGGATGGGCAACTTCGATGGGGGTTGAGGCCACAAGAGGAAATGAAACTCATCATGGTAGGCCGCAGTGGCTTGTGGGTCTGCGTACCCACATCCTATTTAATATGATAACTGAGGATCAATGGGCCCCGCCCTGGTTGGTAATTGGACCATGATTACTACAAGTTTAGATAGCTGGCCGCTAGACTCGTTTACCAATCTAAAACATTTTAGCTGACAGTGACTGCTGATGCACAGCCACATGACCAAATTGCGCCTTGTGTATTCTAGTATTCTAACTCTCAACAGGAAGTTGAGACTGAGTTCCCTAGTCGGGGGGGGGGGGGGAATTGGTCTGCGGGTGCCTACAAAAAGGGGGCGTTGCCCATCCCTGTTCTACATCCTCAATAGAAGCCTACTGGGGGATTGATCCTAGTTCTGCTTCTTAGAACCTTGAGATTCCCCCTCACCTTTCTTAGAACCCTGCCTATTAGAACCCTACCCACCTCACTAGAACGCTGATTTTTAGAACCGTACCCACCTCACTAGAACGCTGCTTATTAGAACCCTACCCACCTCACTAGAACGCTGCTTATTAGAACCCTACCCACCTCGCTAGAACGCTGCTTATTAGAACCCGACACGCCTCACTGGAACGCTGCTAATTAGAACCCTACCCGCCTCGCTAGAACGCTGCTAATTAGAACCCTACCCGCCTCACTGGAACGCTGCTTATTAGAACCCTACCCATCTCACTAGAATGCTTCTTATTAGAACCCTACCCACCTCACTAGAATGCTGCTTTGTAGAACCCTACCCACCTCACTAGAACGCTGCTTATTAGAACCCTATCCACCTCACTAGAACGCTGCTTATTAGAACCCTACCCACCTCACTAGAACGCTGCTTATTAGAACCCTACCCACCTCACTAGAACGCTGCTTATTAGAACCCTACCCACCTCACTAGAATGCTGCTTATTAGAACCCTACCCACCTCACTAGAACGCTGCTTATTAGAACCCTACCCACCTCACTAGAACGCTGCTTATTAGAACCCTACCCACCTCACTAGAACGCTGCTTATTAGAACCCTACCCACCTCACTAGAACCTGCTTATTAGAACCCTACCCACCTCACTAGAACGCTGCTTATTAGAACCCTACCCACCTCACTAGAACGCTGCTTATTAGAACCCTACCCACCTCACTAGAACCTGCTTCAGGATTCTCTGTAGTCGACAGTAAACAAGTGTGTCTCTTCCTTGTCAACCCAGCAGAGCAGGGCTCATGTTAACCTCACTTTGACCCACAGACAGACACATGGATCCATCTAGTAGAGCGAGGCCACACTGATTCAACCCTTTGTGTAAATCCCTGAAAGAACAGAGAGCTCAGCAGCCTTAGTCCTCCATCTCTCTTTCTCTTCCTGTCTCGCTTGCTCCCTCGCCATCTCCCTTTCTCTCTCTCTCTCTCTCTCTCTCTCTCTCTCTCTCTCTCTCTCTCTCTCTCTCTCTCTCTCTCTCTCTCTCTCTCTCTCTCTCTCTCTCTCTCTCTCTCTCTCTCTCTCTCTCTCTCTCTCTCTCTCTCTCTCTCTCTCTCTCTCTCTCTCTCTCTCTCTCTCTCTCTCTCTCTCTCTCTCTCTCTCTCTCTCTCTCTCTCTCTCTCTCTCTCTGTGTCTCCTCTCTCTCTGTGTCTCCTCTCTCTCTCTGTCTCTCTCTGTCTCTTCTCTTCTCTTCTCCTCACTAATTAGTAGAGTATAGAATGTGCCCTGGTCCTCGCAGATCAAACAGGATGAGCTGGCCTGGCAAGAACATCACAGAGCTGCAGGAAGTGGGCCAATGGTGTTGCATTCTGGGAAAGGGATCACCGCAGTGGGAGTCTGGCCTCTAGTCCGCAGAGGGATGCCAGCCAGACTTTCTCTCCTTTATCCCTCTTGTTTACTATCCCCTCTCTTTCTCGCTCTTATTTCTGTCTGCTTCTCTTCTCTTCACTTTTGCACAATGAGCTCATTCTCTCCCCCCCCCCTCTCTCCCTCCCTCTCTCCCTCCCTCCCCCATCTCTCCCCCCCCCCCCTCTCTCCCTCCCTCCCCCATCTCTCTCCCCTCTCTCTCTCCCCTCTAGCCATCTCTCTCTCCTCTCTCTCTCCTCTCTCTCTCCCCTCTAGCCATCTCTCTCCCCTCTAGCCATCTCTCTCCCCTCTAGCCATCTCTCTCCCCTCTCTCTCTCCCCTCTAGCCATCTCTCTCCCCTCTCTCTCTCCCCTTTAGCCATCTCTCTCCCCTCTCTCTCTCCCCTCTCTCTCTCCCCTCTAGCCATCTCTCTCCCCTCTCTCTCTCCCCTCTAGCCATCTCTCTCCCCTCTCTCTCTCCCCTCTAGCCATCTCTCTCCCCTCTCTCTCTCCCCTCTAGCCATCTCTCTCCCCTCTAGCCATCTCTCTCCCCTCTAGCCATCTCTCTCCCCTCTCTCTCTCCCCTCTAGCCATCTCTATCTCTCATGCTCCCTGCCTCTCTTGCTCTTTATTTCACTAGGCAAGTCAGTTAAGAACAAGTTGTCTTTCACAAAGACTGCCTGTTCTCTGTTGCCCTCTTTCCATCTCTCCTTGTGTCCTTCCTTCCCCCTCTCCTTGTGTCCTTCCTTCCCCCTCTCCTTCCCTGTTCTCACACCCGTCTGCCTCCATCAGCCGCCTGCCTGTCTGCTGGGGATAAAGGACAATTAGCTGTGGTTCTCTATCCCTCTAAAGACTCTCCTTCCTCTGGTGGCCATTACCATGCATCTTCCTGTCTCCTCACTTTGGGGGGGGTGTGTGTGTGTGTGCGGTTTGATGTGCGTGTGTGTGCGCTTTGATGTTTGTGTGTGTGTGTGTGTGTGTGAAATTTGTGTAAGCACTGAATCAGGCGTTTGAGCCACTCAGTATGTAGCACCTAGTGTGTCATCTTCGCCCCCCCCCCCCCCCCCCCCACACACACAGACGACACACTTACGTGCTATATCCAGTCTATCAGCAACCCCCCCACAGACACACTTACGTGCTATATCCAGTCTATCAGGAACCCCCCCCCCCCCCCCCCCCCCCCCCACAGACACACTTACGTGCTATATCCAGTCTATCAGCAACACCCCCCCCCCCCCCCCCCCCACAGACACACTTACGTGCTATATCCAGTCTATCAGGGAACCCCCCCCACAGACACACTTACGTGCTATATCCAGTCTATCAGCAACCCCCCCCATGTTACATGTAGACATGTTCTGTGCGTGTCACATGACTCCCTGAAATGGAAGTTGTAATCGTAAGACTCTTAAAAGGTTAAAGGTTATGTTGGTCGCTGAACGATTACTGCTTTTTGAAGTCGTTTCGGTTCGATTGTAAAAAAATAATAATCCGTTTTCCATATCGGTTTTGAATATCATCATTATTTACATTAAACGCATAATGAAATATAGCTTTATAATGGAAATTCCACATCCAAAAATAGTGGACATTCAATTGCCAAAACATGTAAAATATTCCATTGTCTCTGTCAGGTCCACATTGGGTAGACATCAATAGAAAAACAGGAAATGACTATGAAATAATATTTCAGTTGTGTATGTTACTTGGTTTTTATGTCATGACTTTATTAATGTTCATTCCTTAAAGTCATCATCTCTGCTCTGGCAGTATTAGCCAGCCAGCCAGACCATCTAGGTTATCTCTGTGCTCTCCTTAGTCATCATCTCTGCTCAGGCAGTATCAGCCAGCCAGACCATCTAGGTTATCTCTGTGCTCTCCTTAGTCATCATCTCTGCTCAGGCAGTATCAGCCAGCCAGACCATCTAGGTTATCTCTGTGCTCTCCTTAAAGTCATCATCTCTGCTCAGGCAGTATCAGCCAGCCAGCCAGACCATCTAGGTTATCTCTGTGCTCTCCTTAGTCATCATCTCTGCTCCGGCAGTATCAGCCAGCCAGCCAGACCATCTAAGGATATCTCTGTGCTCCCCATACTGTACTGTCTGTAGTCATGCTATTTAACTAGGCTAGCCTGCCTAAGTATGCTGCAGAGCTGTCTGAGGAAATCATTCTTCTAGTTCTTCAGAGTAGATAAGACACACTTTCACAAACTGTCTCTGTCCCTCTCGTCGTTGTGTAGGTTTATCTCTCGTGCGGTCTGTGTGTATCTATCCTAACGTAGCAGGCGTTAAAGTGTATCCATCCAGAGATCTGTATATAATGAGGAGATGCTCATGTCTCCAATGGGGAGTCGTTGTCACGAAGGTGGGAAGGCAGGCGACAAACGTAGGTCCAAAATAAACCCATAGATACGCGTAGAAACCCATAGATACGCGTAGAAACCCATAGATACGCGTAGAAACCCATAGATACGCGTAGAAACGCGTAGATACGCGTAGAAACCCATAGATACGCGTAGAAACCCGTAGATACGCGTAGAAACCCATAGATACGCGTAGAAACCCATAGATACGCGTAGAAACCCGTAGATACGCGTAGAAACCCGTAGATACGCGTAGAAACCCGTAGATACGCGTAGAAACGCGTAGAAACCCATAGATACGCGTAGAAACCCGTAGATACGCGTAGAAACCCGTAGATACGCGTAGAAACCCGTAGATACGCGTAGAAACCCATAGATACGCGTAGAAACCCGTAGATACGCGTAGAAACCCGTAGATACGCGTAGAAACCCGTAGATACGCGTAGAAACCCGTAGATACGCGTAGAAACCCATAGATACCCATTGGACAGATTTTGGTGAGAGTGAAAGCTTCCTCTCAGATCCCTCTCTATCAGAGACTGGGAAAAAGTAGCGCAATGGATTCTGGTAATTGTAGTTACTTACCACGTTTCTGCACTGAACTAGATTGAATATTTGCTTAATGAAAACTACAACTCCCTTCAGCCCAGCATCCCACGTAGTTTTTGACTTGATTTCTGTCGTGAATAATTGTATTTCCTTCTAAAAAAAACGGAACTAAATTCAAGTAATGGAACCGACGTCGGCCAATTTGTTGTTTAATGACAAAAGAAAAGCTGACGTCAGTTAATCACTCAGCAATAGTTACTGTCTGTCTGTCATATGTGAAAGCCTGTCTGTCTGTGTCTGTCTGTCATATGTGATAGCCTGTCTGTCTGTCATATGTGAAAGCCTGTCTGTCTGTGTCTGTCTGTCATATGTGATAGCCTGTCTGTCTGTCATATGTGAAAGCCTGTCTGTCTGTCTGTCATATGTGAAAGCCTGTCTGTCTGTCTGTCATATGTGAAAGCCTGTCTGTCTGTGTCTGTCTGTCTTATGTGAAAGCCTGTCTCTGTCTGTCTGTCTCTCTGATGTGAAAGCGTGTCTGTCTGTCTGTCTGTCTGTCTTATGTGAAAGCGTGTGTGTGTGTGCTTCTGTGTGTGACTTGTGTGAAAGCCTGTCTGTGTTGTGCGTCTGACTGTGTGTGTGAGCGAGTGAGGGAGATATGACTTCTGTGAAGACCTGTGTGCGTGAGTGCCTGTGAAGGCCTCCTGTGTGTTTTTGATTGTGTAGAAAGGCAGGACACTGATGGTAAAGGATGTCTCTCTACTTCTCCTCTTCACAGTGGATTCACTATAGAGCTGGCGTCAGCTCTCACTGTTGTGTTTGCTTCCAATATCGGAATCCCAGTCAGTACCACACACTGCAAGGTACGACCCAGTCTGGTGGACCGCCTCCCAGCCTCACCCTTACACTCACATGGCATGTTGGTGTGTGGTGTGTATTTTTGATTTCACCCTTATTTAACCAGGTAGGCCAGAACAAGTTCTCATTTACAACGGTGACCTGGCAGGTGTGTAGGTGTGGTGTGTTTGTTCCCACAGGTGTGCTGTTTGCTGAAAGCCTCAAAAGGCTGGGCTACCTCGCTCCCACAATCTTACAACTCCTCCTTGTCTCACTTCTCTTCTCTGTGTTTTTGTACCCCTCCATCTCTCTCTCTCTCTCTCTTTCTCTCTCTCTCTCTTTCTCTCTCTGTCTCTCTCTTTCTCTCTTTCTTTCTCTCTCTCTCTCTGTCTCTCTCTCTGTCTCTGTCTCTCCCTCTTTCTCTCTTTCTTTCTCTCTCTTTCTTTCTCTCTCTTTCTTTCTCTGTCTCTCTCTCTGTCTCTGTCTCTGTCTCTCTCTCTGTCTCTCTCTCTGTCTCTCTCTCTGTCTCTCTCTGTCTCTCTCTGTCTCTCTCTGTCTCTCTCTCTTTCTCTCTCTCTCTCTCTCTTCTCTCTCTCTCTCTCTCTCTCTCTCTTTCTCTCTCTCTCTCTGTCTCTCTTCTCTCTCTTCTTTCTCTCTCTTTCTCTGTCTCTTTCTCTCTCTCTCTTTCTCTGTCTCTTTCTCTCTCTCTTTCTCTGTCTCTCTCTCTTTCTCTCTCTCTGTCTTTCTCTCTCTTTCTCTCTCTTTCTCTCTCTCTCTCTCTCTCTATTCAGTGGGTTTTGCGTTGAAGTAATGAGTGCTCTGTCAGTGCTTGTTGCTTCTAATGTGGGCATCCCAATAAGCTCCACCCACTGCAAGGTATTGGCGTGCTGGTTCGTTAGTGAAGCATTGTAGCTCCTCCCATCAGCTTCACTAGACTGAATCTGAGCCAATCACAACTCTCCGAGTTTTCAGCTTTGACCCCTTGTGCACTTTTCCTCCAGCTGTGATTGGGTTAAGGTCCGAGGGCTCCGATGAGATTACTTAATTCTTACCATCCATCCATCCAATAGTTAACGGAGTTCCCTTAGTTCACTCACCCACCTGATATTGACGTGTTTTAAATCATCCCAATGTGTCTGAAACGGCATTGCGTAGCTCAGTGGGATTGTGTAAGTAATGACGTTACCTAATGCAACATTTTAGTGAAATCTTAGTTCCTGAATGAATGAAACGCACCAGGCTAGCCTCAGGCAGACCGATCATAACACCACTCCTCTCATTTAATTAGCCACTCCAGTCTTGTGTTATTCAGTGGTGACTCGGGCTGTTTTCCAAATGGCATCCTATCCCCTATATAGTGCATTACATTTAACCGGGGGCCCCAGAAGGCTCTATGTAAGGGAATAGGGTGCTATTTGGAACATATTGAGAAAATAATGTAGTTGCACACTCTAGCCAGCAGATCCAACCCACTTCCTGACTGTCGAACTAGGGTCAAACGGACTTCCTGACTGCCGCACTAGGGTCAAACGGACTTCCTGACTGCCGCGCTAGGGTCAAACGGACTTCCTGACTGCCGCGCTAGGGTCAAACGGACTTCCTGACTGCCGCGCTAGGGTCAAACGGACTTCCTGACTGCCGCGCTAGGGTCAAACGGACTTCCTGACTGCCGCGCTAGGGTCAAACGGACTTCCTGACTGCCGCGCTAGGGTCAAACGGACTTCCTGACTGCCGCGCTAGGGTCAAACGGACTTCCTGACTGCCGCGCTAGGGTCAAACGGACTTCCTGACTGCCGCGCTAGGGTCAAACGGACTTCCTGACTGCCGCGCTAGGGTCAAACGGACTTTCTGACTGCCGCGCTAGGGTCAAACGGACTTCCTGACTGCCGCGCTAGGGTCAAACGGACTTCCTGACTGCCGCGCTAGGGTCAAACGGACTTCCTGACTGCCGCGCTAGGGTCAAACGGACTTCCTGACTGCCGCGCAAGGGTCAAACAGACTTCCTGACTGCCGCGGTATGGTCAAACGGACTTCCTGACTGCCGCGGTATGGTCAAACGGACTTCCTGACTGCCGCGCTAGGGTCAAACGGACTTCCTTTGTAGATGAAGACACTGAGGAGAGACGGCACGAGATATGGCTCAAGGAAAACACACGTCGATCCAGGGATGAGAAATGCTTTGATCTCCAAATTGCCTCATTATCCCAACTGTTACTAGTGCAGCTGTAAAAGCAAGTGGGTTGCATCTGCTGGCTACTATACACACTGGAACTCTGACTCAACTGCTTCGTTGAGCAATATTTCAGCAACGGACTTGGTCAAGTCAGGCTTTTCCTTTAGGTACATTTGTCATCAGCTGGGGGAAAATGCTCAAGAAACAAAACTGTATTTTCAATTGATTTTTTTTTTTAAATGCTAAATTCACTAAAATCAACCTGATGCTAAACCATTTCTCCTGATTTCTCTCCTCCACTCCCTTGGTAGCAGTAGGCCTAACTCTCTTTAACATGCTAATAGCTAGTTACGTCTGTCGTATGATTGTGATGTCCATATTGTCTCTCTGGTGATTGGTTGATTTGTAAAGACCACTGACCAATTAATCAGAGGTTGCTCTCTCGTCTAAACTCACGATCAGGGTCATATTCATTAGGGCACACCGTAGGGAAAAACATTTTGCAACAGAAATGGAAAACTAGCTTTTCTTATTGCACAAATCCAATAAGTATCATTTTAGTTTTCTTCTGTTTGTATCCTAATGACTACGACCCTGGTGTCACTAACGTGGCCTTTACCAAGACCTCTGTAGTGTGTGAGTACAGGAAAGAGTGCAGGTTGGGGGGACCATTCAGGACCATTGAACCCAGTTCAATAACGAGAACTTCCCTACTCCGTTATTAAACTAATACATCTCTGAGATGACGCCCTAACCCTGTAAAAGCTGCTACGATGATGTGCAGTGACAAGTCCGCTGCTCAATTCGCTCAGCGTCGTACAATATCCGCGTTTCAGACCGACTACACTGCAGTCGCCTGCCAGATCTCAACACCTGGACAGGTGTTTAACATATCAGCTAACCACATCATATGATACAGTCGTTCAATGCCTGACTGTGCAGTTGATGACATCATGCAACCATTGGTTAATGGTTGTAAGTGCGGCTTCAAATGTAGTCTGTCTGGAACGCGCCCATTCTCACAACGTTGAGTTAGCTAGATTCCATCTCAGCTGCTCACGACCACACAGATTCTCTGGTTGCTTTTACAGAGGCAGCCCAATTCTGTTTATCAGATCAGATATTTTTTTTCCCCAATAATTGGGAAAAGGATTGGAATTGGGCTGTGAAACATGGGGCAGTCCCTCCTGACCCAGTCCAGATTTAGACTGCTACACACACACACACACACACACACACACACACACACACACACAACAGATTTAGACTCCCTCTCTTTGCGTCACAGGGCTGCTACCTCGGGTTACACTGGTCGTATAAGACCAGTACTCTCTGCTCTCAGTACCTCCCCATAGAGGGCCAAACACACACACACACACACACTCACACACACTCTGTCCCGCCCTTCCGCCACACCTATGGAGCATGCTTGGATGTGTGACTGTACATGGAAATCACATAATCCAGCACACCAATTCCACTGGGAATTACAGACCTCAAGTTGTTTTTATTGTTAGTTTGATCATAAAGTATTTCATGTAAATATGTGAGATCAGTTATGAGCTGTTGTGGGAGCCTGAACATTGCATAAGTATGCACTGAAGAAAACATGCACCATCACACACACATTCAGCTATTTATTGATTTGGGTCGATTCCATTTGGGGTGGGTTCTATTTGGGGTGGGTTCTATTTGGGGTGGGTTCTATTTGGGGTGGGTTCTATTTGGGACGGGTTCTATTTGGGACGGGTTCTATTTGGGACGGGTTCTATTTGGGATGGGTTCTATTTGGGGGTGGGTTCTATTTGGGATGGGTTCTATTTGGGGGTGGGTTCTATTTGGGATGGGTTCTATTTGGGGGTGGGTTCTATTTGGGGTGGGTTCTATTTGGGGTGGGTTCTATTTGGGGTGGGTTCTATTTGGGGTGGGTTCTATTTGGGGTGGGTTCTATTTGGGGTGGGTTCTATTTGGGGTGGGTTCCATTTGGGGTGGGTTCCATTTGGGGTGGGTTCCATTTGGGGTGGGTTCCATTTGGGGTGGGTTCCATTTGGGGTGGGTTCCATTTGGGGTGGGTTCCATTTGGGGTGGGTTCCATTTGGGGTGGGTTCCATTTGGGGTGGGTTCCATTTGGGGTGGATTCCATTTTGGGTGGATTCCATTTTGGGTGGATTCCATTTTGGTGAATTCCATTTTGGGGTGGTGAAATAAGAAACTAAAATGGGTAACTTCAGTCTTCAACTGACTGATATGAAGAAACCTACAAATAGAAGTGTTGAAATCAACTGTCACTACTAACCTAGGAGATTTCACGTTAGTGGTCTGTCACCAACCAACACTGGTGCTTTTAGGCTCACAGCAGGCTTTTGTTCTATCCCTGCATTAACTAACACACCTGACTCTCAGGTCAGGTCTTGAGCAGTTAGTTGTTCAGGGCTGCACAGCCTTCTCCTGGACCAGGTTTGGTGGACCAGGACCACTGGCTGAACTCATATAAATATATATAAATTTAACCCATTCTGTGCTGCGGTTAATTTTGTTCTCTCTCTCCCCCCCCCCCCCCCCCCCCCCCCCCCCCCCATGGTGACCAGGTGGGCTCGGTGGTAGCGGTTGGCTGGATCCGCTCCAAGAAGGCGGTTGATTGGCGGTTGTTCCGTAACATCTTCCTGGCGTGGTTTGTCACAGTGCCAGTAGCCGGGCTGTTCAGCGCCGCGGTCATGGCCCTGTTCGTCTACGGCATCCTCCCTTACGTCTGAGGAAGAGAGGAGAGAGGGAGAAAAGACGAGATGGAGAGAGAGAGTGGGAGAGGGGATGGTAAAGAAAGAGGAGATGCAAAGAATGAGGCTAGTAGGAGAAAAGAGATGGATGGAGTGGTTAATTAAACTGTCTAGAGGGGAGAAGAAAAGAGAGTTAGATCACACGCTGCCTGGGTTCTAGTCCTGAAGAGGGTTAGATCACATGCTGCCTGGGTTCTGGTTCTGAAGAGGGTTAGATTACATGTTGCCTGGGTTCTAGTCCTGAAGAGGGTTAGATTACATGTTGCCTGGGTTCTAGTCCTGAAGAGGGTTAGATTACATGTTGCCTGGGTTCTGGTCAAGAGACTTGTTGACTTCTATGCTGAAGGAATCTCGTTTTATTTTTTATTTTTTTATTTTTTTGCATTAAAAAAAAACTAATATGTTCAATCTTATAAAACAACCTGCTGTACAGACGCATATTACGGACGGACGTGTTACGGACGGACGTGTTACGGACGGACGTGTTACGGACAGATATACGTTAAGACACTAGGATTCTACTGTTTTACAGGCAATAATATGAAAGATAAATGCAGTCAACACAATGTTTCGGTCATCACTAGTTAACACAGTTAAAATGATATCTTATCTTTATATATATATATATATCTCTTTCATTGCGTTATTAGCGGCTGCCTGCAGTAGGAAACCACGGTGTAGTTGGTTCAGTAGTTATCCTTAATGCCCAAAAGAAAAATTGTACATATTGTAATATTGGATTATTTGAGTGCGATTTGTTGTACTGCGGCTTAGCTTTAAAACAAAAGATGTGTGTCGTTCAACCAAACCACTCTGACCCTTCATAGCCTACCATTACCGTTACTGCCCTTACATGCTAGACAGGAAGGAAGTTACTGCCCTTACACGCTAGACAGGAAGGAAGGTCTTGTTGCCACGGCGACCATAAAACCCTCCCAGGGTGCTGAGATTGCAATTTTTTTTCATTTTTTTTTTCAGATATACAGTACCAGTCAATTTTGGCCACACCTACTAATTCAAGGATTTCTCTTTATTTTTACTATTGTCTACATTGTAGAATAATAGTGGAGACATCAACACTATGAAATAACAATGGAATCATGTAGTAACCAAAAAACAAGTGTTACAAATCAAAGTGTATTTTAGATTCTTCAAAGTAGCCACCCTTTGCCTAAATGACAGCATTGCACACTCTTGATATTCTCAACCAGCTTCACCTGGAATGCTTTTCCAACAGTCTTGAAGGAGTTCCCACATGCTGAGTACTTTCTTCACTCTGCGGTATCCCAAATCATCTCAATTGGGTTGAGGTCGGGTGATTTTGGAGGCCAGGTCATCTGATGCAGCACTCATCACTCTCCTTATTGGTAAAATAGCCCTTACACAGCCTGGAGGTGTGTTGGATCATTGTCCTGTTGAAAAACAAATGATAGTCCCACTAAACGCAAACCAGATGAGATGGCGTATCGCTGCAGAATGCTGTGGTAGCCATGCTGGTTAAGTGTGCCTTGAATTCTAAATAAATCACAGACAGTGTCACCAGCAAAGCACCCCCACACCATCACACCTCCTCCTTGCTTCATGGTGGGAACCACACATGCGGAGATCATCCGTTCACCTACTCTGCTTCTCACAAAGACATGGCGGTTGAGACCAAAAATCTCACATTTGGACTCATCAGACCAAAGGACAGATTTCCACCAGTCTAATGTCCATTGCTCATGTTTCTTGGCCCAAGCAAGTCTCCTTATTGGTGTCCTTTAGTAATGGTTTATCTTCTGTATACCACTCCTACCTTGTCACAACACAACTGATTGGCTCAAACACATTAAGAAGGAAAGAAATTTCACAAATTATCTTTTAACAAGGCACACCTGTTAATTTAAATGCATTCCAGGTGACTACCTCATGAAGCTGGTTGAGAGAATGCCAAAAGTGTGCAAAGCTGTCATCAAGGCAAAGGGTGGCTACTTTGAAGAATCTCAAATATAAAATATATTTTGATTTGTTAAACACTTTTCTGGTTACTACATGATTCCATATGTTTTATTTCATAGTTTTGATGTCTTCACTATTATTCTACAATGTAGAAAATAGTCAAAATAAAAACCCTTGAATGAGTAGGGTTGTATCCAAACTTTTGACTGGTACTGTATACAGTATATATTTTTTTGTATTTTATTAGGATCCCTACAAGCTGTTGCTGAAACATCAGCTACTCTTCCTGGGCTCCACATGAAACATGACATCATACAGAACATTAATTGACAAGGACAGATGTTACCATAGAACCCAGTTACCAGAAGATGTCCCAATTGAACTGCGTTCTGTATGTTTTAAAGATGCATACCCTGTTTTTTAATGTGTTCTATAACGTCATTTTGTACTGTAAACTATCATGTGGTTTTCCGTCTTTTAGATTTTGTATTTTGTCTTTTTGTGAATACTTTTTGTTTTCACTCTGGTTGGAGGTATAGAATACACCCATTATTCTGTCTGACCGTTTCATTTATTATTTAACATTTTAACTGAGCACATGGGGGGGAGGGGGAGGGGGCATTCTCATTTTGTTAATTTCAGAATAATATTTTACCAAAGATCCTGAGGAAAGTCTTTTTAATCAGTTTCAGTATTCTGAACCATCACTTCAAAAAATATATATATTTGACTATTTGCAGAAATTTAACAAACAAACTGTTTCCTTTCTGTAGTGAACTGGATATTTGTTTGTGTTCCAAGTACAGTATTAGAGGTGTGTGTGTGTTGGGTAGGACAGCTCAACAGGGTGCGTTACACCATGCCAAAGTAAGCTGCTGTACTTGCTGTCATAGCAACATGCCAATATCACACAGACACGTCAAAGTATAGCAGCAGCCAAAATACTGAAACCAACACACACACACACACACACACACACCGCCTTTATAAGCCCCTATACCAGCTAGTCACCTGTATTCAGACTACACACACACACACACACACACCGCCTTTATAAGCCCCTATACCAGCTCGTCACCTGTATTCAGACTACACACACCGCCTTTATAAGCCCCTATACCAGCTAGACACCTGTATTCAGACTGCACACACACACACCACCCAGCAGTATGTTCAGGCCCACCGGTGCTGTCTGTTGTATATCCCAGCCCTCTGAGACAATACTGGAGGATGTATATACTGTTAATATATGGATCAGGGTGACTGTCTGTTCTACGTTTCCTGTTTGTTCAAGTGAAATAACCTAAACTAGCAGGCGTAAAAAAGACCCCTTGAGCGGAGTCCCCACAGTTAGTTTTTTTTTCTCTCCAGGGGAAACAGAAGTTAGTTTGAAAAATCCTGTATCCGGTGACCAGTGTAAGAACTAGCTCAACAGTATAGTAGTCACACACCATCTCTGTCTAGACTCTAGATTGACCCCCCCCCCCCTCTAGATGCACCCCCAAGGGGGGGGGGGGGGGGCGTTTGGTCAGACGTCATGTCATTGTGAGGGAAAGGATCATATCAGTGATGTCCGTCCCCCCCCCCCCCCTTTTCCTTTTTTTTGTCATTGGTCCTGTCCCAATGGTACCCTTGGTTCTCTATATAATGCACTACCTTTGACCACTACCCCATGGGACTCAAGTCAAACGGGGGGGGGGGGAGAGATATCAGTAGTGTAATTGGGGGGGAGATATCAGTAGTGTTATTAGGGAGGGGGGTGATATCAGTAGTGTTATTAGGGAGGGGGGTGATATCAGTAGTGTTATTAGGGAGGGGGATGATATCAGTAGTGTTATTAGGGAGGGGGATGATATCAGTAGTGTTATTAGGGAGGGGGTGGATATCAGTAGTGTTATTAGGGAGGGGGATGATATCAGTAGTGTTATTAGGGAGGGGGATGATATCAGTAGTGTTATTAGGGAGGGGGTGGATATCAGTAGTGTTATTAGGGAGGGGGGTGATATCAGTAGTGTTATTAGGGAGGGGGATGATATCAGTAGTGTTATTAGGGAGGGGGATGATATCAGTAGTGTTATTAGGGAGGGGGTGGATATCAGTAGTGTTATTAGGGAGGGGGATGATATCAGTAGTGTTATTAGGGAGGGGGATGATATCAGTAGTGTAATTGGGGGGGAGATATCAGTAGTGTTATTAGGGAGGGGGGTGATATCAGTAGTGTTATTAGGGAGGGGGGTGATATCAGTAGTGTTATTAGGGAGGGGGATGATATCAGTAGTGTTATTAGGGAGGGGGATGATATCAGTAGTGTTATTAGGGAGGGGGTGGATATCAGTAGTGTTATTAGGGAGGGGGATGATATCAGTAGTGTTATTAGGGAGGGGGATGATATCAGTAGTGTTATTAGGGAGGGGGTGGATATCAGTAGTGTTATTAGGGAGGGGGATGATATCAGTAGTGTTATTAGGGAGGGGGATGATATCAGTAGTGTTATTAGGGAGGGGGTGGATATCAGTAGTGTTATTAGGGAGGGGGTGGATATCAGTAGTGTTATTAGGGAGGGGGATGATATCAGTAGTGTTATTAGGGAGGGGGGTGATATCAGTAGTGTTATTAGGGAGGGGGGTGATATCAGTAGTGTTATTAGGGAGGGGGTGGATATCAGTAGTGTTATTAGGGAGGGGGAGGATATCAGTAGTGTTATTAGGGAGGGGGAGGATATCAGTAGTGTTATTAGGGAGGGGGTGGATATCAGTAGTTTTATTAGGGAGGGGGAGGATATCAGTAGTGTTATTAGGGAGGGGGTGGATATCAGTAGTGTAATTGGGGAGGGGGACGATATCAGTAGTGTAATTGGGGAGGGGGACGATATCAGTAGTGTAATTGGGGAGGGGGACGATATCAGTAGTGTTATTAGGGAGGGGGACGATATCAGTAGTGTTATTAGGGAGGGGGGTGATATCAGTAGTGTTATTAGGGAGGGGGGTGATATCAGTAGTGTTATTAGGGAGGGGGATGATATCAGTAGTGTTATTAGGGAGGGGGATGATATCAGTAGTGTTATTAGGGAGGGGGAGGATATCAGTAGTGTTATTAGGGAGGGGGAGGATATCAGTAGTGTTATTAGGGAGGGGGAGGATATCAGTAGTGTTATTAGGGAGGGGGAGGATATCAGTAGTGTTATTAGGGAGGGGGAGGATATCAGTAGTGTTATTAGGGAGGGGGAGGATATCAGTAGTGTTATTGGGGGGGGGGTGGATATCAGTAGTGTTATTAGGGAGGGGGATGATATCAGTAGTGTTATTAGGGAGGGGGTGGATATCAGTAGTGTTATTAGGGAGGGGGTGGATATCAGTAGTGTTATTAGGGAGGGGGATGATAGGGACGATATCAGGGGCTAATATGGAGGGTTCAGGGCTAATATGGAGGTACCTGTAGCTCATAGAGTTGGATAGAGGGCACATACCAATGTCTCTGCCCATGCTAAAACAAGCTTTGTGGCAAGTGAGCCCTCGGTCCAACTCTATGGTTTATATCAAGGTTTTGGGAGTAGTTTTGATCATCACCAGCGTTTTTGACGGTCACCTGACTTGTAAACGAACCAACCGCCAATGAAAACTGTTTCTTTTTTTATTTTGACACTTTGTGGGTTTTTTATTTTTATTTTTATCTCCTGAACCAATCTATGCTTAAGTGGCCATTTGCCTTGTAAAGTTATGTTTTACTGTGTGATGGATACAGTAAGTTATAAGTACTGTGGAGTTTACATCGTAACTAAGATATTGTTGAGTAACTTAAAAAAAAAAATATGAAAAAAAAAAACGTTTTGCCTAATGATGCCAATGAAAAGACTAAACTATTATTATTATTGTTAACCATGAATAATGTAAGACGAAATAACCTGAAGTGTCTAGACGAAAGAGCGTTAATGACGTCTCATTGTCCTCATGTTTTTCTTCTCTTGTAGTAGAGCTAGTTATCCTGAACCCTCTACACTGCTGTGTTAACACTACATGTATGGCTGCAATTCAATAATGAAGAGAATAAATAGACACATTTCATCAAGACTATATATTTTTCTACCATCTCTGTTTTAACCCCCCCACCGAGTGAACCGCACCAGACGCTGTGAGGAGGGTGGAACACGCTGGGAACCTGGCACAGGGTCACGAGACTGATGTCATTGCTTGTAACCAGGAAGTGGTCATTATGATGTCATGATTTCCTCCATTCCAACGTGATTGGCCACGTTCTGCTCTAACCCAGCGTGCTCTCTCCTTACGTTAGACTGTGTGTCGGTTGTCGATATAGATCAGACTTTTAAATTACCATTTTTATTTTGAATTTTAGATAAAAAAGCACTTTGTAATTTTGTTTCCCTATACCGCTTTGATGAGCTGCCAGACGGAGGTTACTTATTTATAGCAGGAAACGGAAAGCTTATATTACACTTGTATCATCCATGTCTAGCCAATAAGTTTAAAAGCAGACCTGAGACCAGTATCACTAAGGACAGAGCTAAGGCTAATAAATCTAAGGTCTGATTTCAAATCAGAAAAAGCTCTGTGGACTGGTAACCTAACGTAGCAGACGTAGAAAGACGCCTGAGCGGAGTTCCCAGGTTGAAAATACTGTATCCCTCAAAACCCGGGAAAGATCCGCTTTGTCGACCTGGCGGAGAGTGGTGGACAGGAGATGACCTGATATGGCTTTATGTCCGAGGCGAGATGACTGCCGCTCGCAGCTCATAGTCCTTGGACAAGCAGTGAGTTGTTATGGAGGCCCGTTCCTGCCAGCATTTTGGCATTAATCCGCTTCCATAGATTGATCCCCTTTGGAACTCACCTGGTCATATTTTTTTTTTTCATGCATTCTCAGTCCTGATAGGCTGTTAGGGATGCACGGCTCAAGGTAGAGAGAGACTCCATTTTGACCAATATTAGCTACTGATCATCAATCAATCAAAAACAACCAATGACTGGGCTGGTATGCCAATGGGGAGAGTTTGACCGTTTGTTACCATGCCGATGCTTGGTAATAGACAACCGAGCCCTCTGACACGCTGCGGGAACATTCTGTGCAATAATAATAAACAAAGCAGTTTCTTGTGGTGTGACGGCGCCACTGTCTCGCTCTGTAGAGGCACTGTTCTTCAGGGTGGATGGATGTAATGGCACTGTGTCCCCCACACGGTGGTGCGTTTGCTATAGCCCGGAATCACTCTGCGTTTCAATATTGTAAGAAACAGAGCTGAATTAATTTTGGATTTCCAGGCTAGCACTGCTGCTGCTCCTGCGGAGGAAACGGTTCCATTCCTCACTTTGTCCACCAGGTAGCGCTAGCTGTCTCTACTGAGGATGCAGACAGTGTGTCCTCATTTTCTATCTAGTCTATTCTGTGGTAGAATGTGCTCCTTACCTTAGCTGGCCTGCAGGTTCTCAAACTGCTCGGTGTTGTCTTTTATAGCGCTTCGCTGTTTAACCGTTTGATAACCGGTCCCACAGAGCCTGGGCTCCATCTAAGACTTAACAAAGTAAGCTCTTCTGGTTTGCATAATAACTGTACTGTAATGTTTTATTTGTAAAAAAAAAAAAAAATGATAATTGTGAAATGAAAAAATGGTCTGCATTTAACTAATTAAATTATGGGAATTAAAATTACAAAGGATACCAAATACAGTGTTGTGGGTGTGGTTATTTTGTGTTGTGGGTATGGTCTCAGCTAAGAGGGGGTGGCCCCAGGGAAGAAGAGAGCATGGCATAGCATTTTCAACCATTGTAAAAGGTAGACTCAGTGATACAGATATACACCGTGGGGCGATTTTTAAGACGGTACAAACCAAGAGGATAATCTCAACGTTTGTTGTCCACACACAATGATAATGAGCAATGTTTTTGTGCAGATGCTTAGCGATTTAAAAACGACCTGGTAATGAATGCAAACAATAGCCCAGGCCAATGAATGTACAATATAACGAGTATATACACTAAGTGTACAAAACATTAAGGACACCTTCCTAATATTGAGTTGTAACCCCCTTTTTCCCTCAGAACAGCCTCAATTCGTCGGGGGATGGACTCTTACAAGGTGTCGAAAGCGTTCTACAGGAGAGCTGGTCCAGGTTGACTCCAATACTTCCTACAGTTGGCTGGATGTCCTTTGGGTAGTGGACCATTCTTGATACACACGGGAAACTGTTGAGCATGAAAAACACAGCAGCGTTGCAGTTCTTAACACTCAATCCGGTGCGCCTTGCACCTACTACCATAGCAGTATATCAGCCTCTTCTTGACAACATCTGAAAGGTGTTTTGAGTTGCGGGTGCTGGGGGGTTTAGAAAAATATATATTTAAACTCAGCAAAAAAAGAAACGTCCTCACTGTCTGTCAACTGTTTATTTTCAGCAAACTTTTTTGCTGTGTCTGTCAGCGTAGTGTCCAGAGCATGGAGGCGCTACCAGGAGACAGGCCAGTACATCAGGAGACGTGGAGGAGGCCGTAGGAGGGCAACAACCCAGCAGCAGGACCGCTACCTCCGCCTTTGTGCAAGGAGGAGCACTACCAGAGCCCTGCAAAATGACCTCCAGCAGGCCACAAATGTGCATTGGGTTGTTGCCCTCCTACGGCCTCCACGTCTCCTGATGTACTGGCCTGTCTCCTGGTAGCGCCTCCATGCTCTGGACACTACGCTGACAGACACAGCAAACCTTGCCACAGCTCGCATTGATGTGCCATCCTGGATGAGCTGCACTACCTGAGCCACTTGTGTGGGTTGTAGACTCTGTCTCATGCTACCACTAGAGTGAAAGCACCGCCAGCATTCAAAAGTGACCAAAACATCAGCCAGGAAGCATAGGAACTGAGAAGTGGTCTGTGGTCACCACCTGCAGAACCACTCCTTTATTGGGGGTGTCTTGCTAATTGCCTATAATTTCCACCTTTTGTCTATTCCATTTGCACAACAGCATGTGAAATTTATTGTTAATCTGTGTTGCTTCCTAAGTGGACAGTTTGATTTCAGAGAAGTGTGATTGACTTGGAGTTACATTGTGTTGTTTAAGTGTTCCCTTTATTTTTTTGAGCAGTGTATATGTGTGTATATATATATACGTGTGTATATATATATATATACTACCATTCAAAAGCTTAGACACACTTGCTCATTCAAGGGTTTTTCTTTACTTTTACCATTTTCTACATTGTAGAATAGTGACGGCATCAAAACAACACTCATGTAATCATGTAGTTACCAAAAAAGTGTTAAACAAATCAAATATATTTTATATTCATCAAAGTAGTCACCCTTTGCACATTCTTGGCATTCTCTCAACCACCTTCACCTGGAATGCTTTTCCAGGTCAGCACTTGTTGGCTGCTTTTCCGTCACTCTGCGGTCCAACTCATCTCAAACCATCTCAATTGGGTTGAGGTCGGGTGATTGTGGAGGGCAGGTCATCTGATGCAGCACTCCATCACTCTCCTTCTTGGTCAAACAAGAGGTGTGTTGGGTCATTGTCCTGTTTTTCAACAGGACAATGGGCTCCCGAGTGATGCAGTGGTCTAAGGCACTGCATCTCAGTGCTAGAGGCATCACTACAGACCCTGGTTTGATTCCAGGCTGTATCACAACCGGAAGTGATTGGGAGTCCCATGGGGTGGCGCACAATTGGCCCAGCATCGTTAGGGTTTGGCCGGGGTAGGCCGTCATTGTAAATAAGAATTTGTTCTTAGCTGACTTGCCTAGTTAAATACAATAATAAACAAAACAAATAATAGTCCCACTAATCACAAACCAGATGGGATGGCGTATCGCTGCAGAATGCTGTGGTAGCCATGCTGGTTAAGTGTGCCGTTTAAAGTCATCCGTTTAACTACTTTGCGTCTCACAAAGACAGTTGTTGGAACCAAAAATCTCAAATTTGTACTCATCAGACCAACGGACAGTTTCCACTGGTCTAATGTCCATTGCTCGTGTTTCTTGGCCCAAGCAAGTCTCTTCTTATTATTGGTGTCCTTTAGTAGTGGTTTCTTTGCAGCAACCTTGAAGGCCTGTGGCGGTCCTCATGAGAGCCAGTTTCATCAGCGCTTGATGGTTTTTGCGACTGCACTTGAAGAAATGTTCACAGTCCGGATTGACTGACCTTCATGTCTTTAAAGTAATGATGGACTGTTGTTGCTCTTTGCTTATTTGAGCTGTTCTTGCCATAATATGGACTTGGTCTTTCACCAAATGGGTATATACTGTGTATATATGTGTGTAAACTTTCCAGTATCCTGGACTCATAGCATCATCCAACCCTTCCTTTCCAAACGCTCCGGAGTGAAGGTTCCCCTATGTACTCAGCCAATGATGCAGATGAAGCCTGTGCTACCGGTGTTGACCGATGTGCTCGTACCAATAGCCGATCTCAAGATAAGCAACTTTGTAATATATTGCTGTTTGGTCAAACGTTGAGTTCATTTGTTGGGCTTTTCAGACAGATTAGTCTTCTCTTTTCAGCAGTAGGCATTAGCTTTCCAAATGTAAGTTTTTCTCGTGATTGTATTTGTGAAATTTGCTAAGGTTAAACTGACAGCCACAACTAACCATAGAAATATAATCCATAGATTGGCAGTTCTCATTCATGCCCGGACTGACAGCCATTGCTAGTGTACCCATGAGTTTAACAGTCAGATTGCCAGGGTCAGAGGTTACAAGACCCTTCTATGGATTATATATCTATGGCCACAATGCAACAAGCTGTTCTACAGTGCATACGGAAAGTATTCAGGCCCCTTGACTTTTTCCACATTTTGTTACATTACAGCCTTATTCTAAAATGTATTCAATTGTTTTTTTCCCCCTCATTAATCTACACATAATACCCCATAATGACATCATAATACCCCATAATGACATCATAATACCCCATAATGACATCATAATACCCCATAATGACATCATAATACCCCATAATGACATCATAATACCCCATAATGACAAAACAAAAAAAGGTTGTAATAAATTGTTAATAATATATATTTTTTTAATGATATGACATTTACATAATTATTCAGACCCTTTACTCAGTACTTTGTTGAAGCATCTTTAGCAGCGATTACAGCCTCTAGTCTTCTTGGGTATGACGCTACAAGCTTGGCACACCTGTATTTGGAGAGTTTTTCCCATTCTTCTCTGCTGATCCTCTCAAGCTCTGTCAGGTTGGATGGGGGAGCGTCGCTGCACAGCTATTTTCAGGTCTCTACAGATATGTTTAGATCTGGTTCAAGTCCGGGCTCTGGCTGGGCCACTCAAAGACATTCAGAGACTTGTCCCAAAGCCACTCCTGCGTTGCCTTGGCTGTGTGCTTAGAGTTGTTGTCCTGTTGGAAGGTGAACCTTCGCCCCCAGCCTGAGGTCCTGAGCGCTCTGGAGCAGGTTTTCATCAAGAATCTCTCTGTACTTTGCTCTGTTGATATTTCCTTAGATACTGACTAGTCTCCCAGTCCCTTCCGCTGAAAAACATCCCCACAGTATGATGCTGCCACTACTATGCTTCACTGTAGGGATGGTGCCAGGTTTCCTCCAGATGTGACGTTTGGCATTCAGGCAAAAATAATTCCATCTTGGTTTCATCAGACCAGATAGTCTTTAGGTGCCTTTTGGCAAACTCCAAGTGAGCTGCCATGTGCCTTCTGCTGGTCACTCTACCACAAAGGCCTGATTGGTGGAGTGCTGCAGAGATGGTTGTCTTTCTGGAAGGTTCTCCCATCTCCACAGAGGAACTCTGGAGCTCTGGCAGAGTGACAATTGGGTTCTTGGTCACCTCCCTTACCAAGGCCCTTCTCCCCCGATTGCTCAGTTTTGGCCGGGCGGCCAGCTCTAGGAAGAGTCTTGCTGGTTCCAAACTTCTTCCATTTAAGAATGAAAGAGGCCACTGTGTTCTTGGGAATTTTCAATGCTGCAGAAATTCCTTCGACCTCATGGCTTGGTTTTTGCTCTGACATGCACTGTCAACTGTGGGACCTTTTATATAGACAGGTGTGTGCCTTTCCAAATCATGTCTAATTTCAATTTCAAGTCTCATAGCAAAAGGGTCTGAATACTTATGTATTTTGTCATTATGGGATATTGTTTGTAGATTGATGAGGAAAAAATATATAATTTGATCAGTTTTAGAAGAGGACTCTATCGTCACAAAAGGGACCTGAATATATCCCGAATGCAGTGTATATTTGGCGTAGGTTCTGCCCAAATGGCAGCCTTCCTGATTGTCAGTACTTGTGAAATTAATTCACAGCTATGTTTAATTTGTTCTCTCTGGTGTAGTTTTTCTGAATTATTTATGTCTGTTCAGACCGGAGTAAATAATGTAGTTTTTTGTTGTTGTATGTTTATATATATATATTTTTTGTGGGTGCTTATCAGGGGGTGCTGCAGCATCTCTAGCACACCTACTTCCTGCTTTGTCCATCGCCGCTCGTGGTCACTTCATATCGCTGAATCTCAATGTAAATTCATTCATTGAAATGCGAGGCCTATAGGCTAATCCAGACGTTTTCCAGACCTCTCTTCGGAGAGATGTTTCACCATTTTGTTGAACTACCTCACCCGATTCACCTAATCAAGGGCTTGATAATTGATTGACAAGTTGAGTCAGGTGTGCTAGCTGGGAAATAGTAAAAATACATGGAATGGCTGAAGGTCCCCGAGGAGAGATTTTAAAAACCTTTAATCGTCTCTTTTATGAGATGCAGGTTACTTAATGCTCTCATGTTCATGAGGCACATATAATGCTTCTTATTGAAAAGGTTGGCTTTGTCCCTCTGAGCCACCAGGGGAATATTAAAACTAGGTCGTATTCATTAAGGCACACCGTAGCAAGTTTAAGTAGCGCCTCCGTGTTTATGCCCGTTTTCTCCTGCCTGACGTCACAATAATCTGACGTTCCTGGCAACCACTTGTAATGTATTTCTGATGAGTTCTTCTGGGAGTTCATTATGCGACCAGTCAAAATGTGTTCATGTTAATATATTTGATCTAATGCTGATGTCAAAAAGTGAAGGTTATGTTCCAGCAACGGGAAGTCCTAGGATGGACACGCGCGCACGCACACACACATACACGCTGTGTTATTTTTTATTAGATTTTTCTGTCAGTTATTCAAGAGTACCGTTTAGCATTTTCTGCCGAGTTAGCGCTAGCCCTACATCAGAGGAGGTCTTCATTAGTGTCACTATGGTAACAGCATGGAATGCTGGCACGGTCGCACCAGTTGCAGAGCAACGAGAGCATCACAAATCACGCAGGACATGTCTCAAATAGCACCCTATTCCCTTTACATAGTGCACCGCTTTTAGACCAAGGACCATAGGGGTCAAATAGTAGTGCATTATATAATTACTAGGGTGCTATTTGGGGCGCACATCCACACTGAATAGAAAGTGAAGAGAAAATATATTTTCTTCCTCACTAAGTGGGCATTATTCTGCAGTTCCCAGGCCGTCATTGTAAATGAGAATTGGTTCTTAACTGACTCGCCTGGGTAAATAATGGTTAAATAGAAATACAATAAATTGTCAAATCCAGGAGCTTCGTTCAATCTAACGTGCATTCCGGTATTTACGCTGTATTTTTTCCCCCCTGTGATCTTATACCATACATGACCAACAGTATGTGGACACCTGCTCGTCAAACATCTCATTCTAAAATCTTGGGTATTAATATGGAGTTGGTCCCCCCCTTTGCTGCTATAACAGCCTCCACTCTTCTGGGAAGGCTTTCTACTAGATGTTGGAACATTGTTTGCAGGGACTTGCATCCATTCAGCCACAAGAGCATTAGTGAGGTCGGGCACTGATGTTGGGAGATTAGGCCTGGCTCGCAGTCGGCGTTCCAATTCATCCCAAAGGTGTTCGATGGGGTTGAAGTCAGAGGTCTGTGTAGGCCAGTCAAGTTCTTCCACACTGATCTCTAACAAACCATGTCTGTATGGACCTCGCTTTGTGCATGGGGGTATTGTCAGGCTGAAACAGGAAAGGGCCTTCCCTAAACTGTTGCTACAATGTTGGAAGCACAGAATCATCTAGAATGTCATTGTATGCTGTAGTGTTAAGATTTTCCTTCACTGGAACTAGGGGCCAAGCCCGAACCATGAAAAACAGCCCCAGACCATTATTCAAGCCTCCACCAAGCTTTACAGTTGACACAATGCATTTGGGCAGGTAGCGTTCTCCTGGCATCTGCCAAACCCAGATTCGTCCATCGGACTACCAGATGGTGAAGTGTGATTCATCACTCCAGAGAACGCTTTTCCACTGCTCCAGAGTCCAATTGCAACAAGCTTTACACCACTTGGCATGCGCATGGTAATCTTATGCTTGTGTGCGGCTGCTCGGCCATGGACGCCCATTTCACGAAGCTCCCGATTTGTCGTGCTTGTGCTGACGTTGCTTCCAGAGGCAGTTTGGAACCCGGTAGTGAGTGTTGCAATCGAGGACAGGCAATTTTTTTCCCCCCAACGCGCTTCAGCACTTGGTGGTACCTTTCTGTGAGCTTGTTTGGCCTACCATTTTACGGCTAAGCCATTGTTGCTCCTTCACATTTGCAGCACTTACAGTTCACCGGGGCAGCTCTAGCAGGGCAGAAATTGGGTGAGATAGAGAGAGGGGTGAAGATAGAGAGAGGGGTGAAGATAGAGAGAGGGGTGAAGATAGAGAGAGGGGTGAAGATAGAGAGAGGGGTGAAAATGTGATGCGAGGGATTTTGCCATCGACAGCCATCATCACTGTTAAGTCCTGCACAACTAACGTGCTGTTTCCCATTTAACCACAGCAGAAATAAATGATGCTCAACTGGGACCACTGGCCGAAGTGATTTATTATTTTAAAACACAACGCATGGAGAGTACACTATACATCTGTTACACCTCCTCTGATGTAGGGTTACCTGCTGGGTTAGGGTTATAGATGGTTACCTGCTGGGTTAGGGTTATAGATGGTTACCTACTGGGTTAGGGTTATAGATGGTTACCTACTGGGTTAGGGTTATAGATGGTTACCTACTGGGTTAGGGTTATAGATGGTTACCTACTGGGTTAGGGTTATAGATGGTTACCTACTGGGTTAGGGTTATAGATGGTTACCTACTGGGTTAGGGTTATAGATGGTTACCTACTGGGTTAGGGTTATAGATGGTTACCTACTGGGTTAGGGTTATAGATGGTTACCTACTGGGTTAGGGTTATAGATGGTTACCTACTGGGTTAGGGTTATAGATGGTTACCTACTGGGTTAGGGTTATAGATGGTTACCTACTGGGTTAGGGTTATAGATGGTTACCTACTGGGTTAGGGTTATAGATGGTTACCTACTGGGTTAGGGTTATAGATGGTTACCTACTGGGTTAGGGTTATAGATGGTTACCTACTGGGTTAGGGTTATAGATGGTTACCTACTGGGTTAGGGTTATAGATGGTTACCTGCTGGGTTAGGGTTATAGATGGTTACCTGCTGGGTTAGGGTTATAGATGGTTACCTGCTGGGTTAGGGTTATAGATGGTTACCTGCTGGGTTAGGGTTATAGATGGTTACCTGCTGGGTTAGGGTTATAGATGGTTACCTGCTGGGTTAGGGTTATAGAT
Organism: Salvelinus alpinus; assembly: GCF_045679555.1. Classification (NCBI taxonomy): domain Eukaryota; kingdom Metazoa; phylum Chordata; class Actinopteri; order Salmoniformes; family Salmonidae; genus Salvelinus; species Salvelinus alpinus. Next base: position 5,561,163 of record NC_092104.1, on the reverse strand, counting down.
GGTTACCTGCTGGGTTAGGGTTATAGATGGTTACCTGCTGGGTTAGGGTTATAGATGGTTACCTGCTGGGTTAGGGTTATAGATGGTTACCTACTGGGTTAGGGTTATAGATGGTTACCTACTGGGTTAGGGTTATAGATGGTTACCTACTGGGTTAGGGTTATAGATGGTTACCTACTGGGTTAGGGTTATAGATGGTTACCTACTGGGTTAGGGTTATAGATGGTTACCTACTGGGTTAGGGTTATAGATGGTTACCTACTGGGTTAGGGTTATAGATGGTTACCTACTGGGTTAGGGTTATAGATGGTTACCTACTGGGTTAGGGTTATAGATGGTTACCTACTGGGTTAGGGTTATAGATGGTTACCTACTGGGTTAGGGTTATAGATGGTTACCTACTGGGTTAGGGTTATAGATGGTTACCTACTGGGTTAGGGTTATAGATGGTTACCTACTGGGTTAGGGTTATAGATGGTTACCTACTGGGTTAGGGTTATAGATGGTTACCTGCTGGGTTAGGGTTATAGATGGTTACCTGCTGGGTTAGGGTTATAGATGGTTACCTGCTGGGTTAGGGTTATAGATGGTTACCTGCTGGGTTAGGGTTATAGATGGTTACCTGCTGGGTTAGGGTTATAGATGGTTACCTGCTGGGTTAGGGTTATAGATGGTTACCTGCTGGGTTAGGGTTATAGATGGTTACCTGCTGGGTTAGGGTTATAGATGGTTACCTACTGGGTTAGGGTTATAGATGGTTACCTACTGGGTTAGGGTTATAGATGGTTACCTACTGGGTTAGGGTTATAGATGGTTACCTACTGGGTTAGGGTTATAGATGGTTACCTACTGGGTTAGGGTTATAGATGGTTACCTACTGGGTTAGGGTTATAGATGGTTACCTACTGGGTTAGGGTTATAGATGGTTACCTACTGGGTTAGGGTTATAGATGGTTACCTACTGGGTTAGGGTTATAGATGGTTACCTACTGGGTTAGGGTTATAGATGGTTACCTACTGGGTTAGGGTTATAGATGGTTACCTACTGGGTTAGGGTTATAGATGGTTACCTACTGGGTTAGGGTTATAGATGGTTACCTACTGGGTTAGGGTTATAGATGGTTACCTACTGGGTTAGGGTTATAGATGGTTACCTACTGGGTTAGGGTTATAGATGGTTACCTACTGGGTTAGGGTTATAGATGGTTACCTACTGGGTTAGGGTTATAGATGGTTACCTACTGGGTTAGGGTTATAGATGGTTACCTACTGGGTTAGGGTTATAGATGGTTACCTACTGGGTTAGGGTTATAGATGGTTACCTACTGGGTTAGGGTTATAGATGGTTACCTACTGGGTTAGGGTTATAGATGGTTACCTACTGGGTTAGGGTTATAGATGGTTACCTACTGGGTTAGGGTTATAGATGGTTACCTACTGGGTTAGGGTTATAGATGGTTACCTACTGGGTTAGGGTTATAGATGGTTACCTACTGGGTTAGGGTTATAGATGGTTACCTACTGGGTTAGGGTTATAGATGGTTACCTACTGGGTTAGGGTTATAGATGGTTACCTACTGGGTTAGGGTTATAGATGGTTACCTACTGGGTTAGGGTTATAGATGGTTACCTACTGGGTTAGGGTTATAGATGGTTACCTGCTGGGTTAGGGTTATAGATGGTTACCTGCTGGGTTAGGGTTATAGATGGTTACCTGCTGGGTTAGGGTTATAGATGGTTACCTGCTGGGTTAGGGTTATAGATGGTTACCTGCTGGGTTAGGGTTATAGATGGTTACCTGCTGGGTTAGGGTTATAGATGGTTACCTGCTGGGTTAGGGTTATAGATGGTTACCTGCTGGGTTAGGGTTATAGATGGTTACCTGCTGGGTTAGGGTTATAGATGGTTACCTACTGGGTTAGGGTTATAGATGGTTACCTGCTGGGTTAGGGTTATAGATGGTTACCTGCTGGGTTAGGGTTATAGATGGTTACCTGCTGGGTTAGGGTTATAGATGGTTACCTGCTGGGTTAGGGTTATAGATGGTTACCTACTGGGTTAGGGTTATAGATGGTTACCTACTGGGTTAGGGTTATAGATGGTTACCTACTGGGTTAGGGTTATAGATGGTTACCTACTGGGTTAGGGCTATAGATGGTTACCTACTGGGTTAGGGTTATAGATGGTTACCTACTGGGTTAGGGTTATAGATGGTTACCTACTGGGTTAGGGTTATAGATGGTTACCTACTGGGTTAGGGTTATAGATGGTTACCTACTGGGTTAGGGTTATAGATGGTTACCTGCTGGGTTAGGGTTATAGATGGTTACCTGCTGGGTTAGGGTTATAGATGGTTACCTGCTGGGTTAGGGTTATAGATGGTTACCTGCTGGGTTAGGGTTATAGATGGTTACCTACTGGGTTAGGGTTATAGATGGTTACCTACTGGGTTAGGGTTATAGATGGTTACCTGCTGGGTTAGGGTTATAGATGGTTACCTACTGGGTTAGGGTTATAGATGGTTACCTACTGGGTTAGGGTTATAGATGGTTACCTGCTGGGTTAGGGTTATAGATGGTTACCTGCTGGGTTAGGGTTATAGATGGTTACCTGCTGGGTTAGGGTTATAGATGGTTACCTACTGGGTTAGGGTTATAGATGGTTACCTACTGGGTTAGGGTTATAGATGGTTACCTACTGGGTTAGGGTTATAGATGGTTACCTGCTGGGTTAGGGTTATAGATGGTATGAATAGATGGTTACCTACTGGGTTAGGGTTATAGATGGTTACCTACTGGGTTAGGGTTATAGATGGTTACCTACTGGGTTAGGGTTATAGATGGTTACCTACTGGGTTAGGGTTATAGATGGTTACCTACTGGGTTAGGGTTATAGATGGTTACCTACTGGGTTAGGGTTATAGATGGTTACCTACTGGGTTAGGGTTATAGATGGTTACCTACTGGGTTAGGGTTATAGATGGTTACCTGCTGGGTTAGGGTTATAGATGGTTACCTACTGGGTTAGGGTTATAGATGGTTACCTACTGGGTTAGGGTTATAGATGGTTACCTACTGGGTTAGGGTTATAGATGGTTACCTACTGGGTTAGGGTTATAGATGGTTACCTACTGGGTTAGGGTTATAGATGGTTACCTACTGGGTTAGGGTTATAGATGGTTACCTACTGGGTTAGGGTTATAGATGGTTACCTACTGGGTTAGGGTTATAGATGGTTACCTGCTGGGTTAGGGTTATAGATGGTTACCTGCTGGGTTAGGGTTATAGATGGTTACCTGCTGGGTTAGGGTTATAGATGGTTACCTGCTGGGTTAGGGTTATAGATGGTTACCTGCTGGGTTAGGGTTATAGATGGTTACCTGCTGGGTTAGGGTTATAGATGGTTACCTGCTGGGTTAGGGTTATAGATGGTTACCTGCTGGGTTAGGGTTATAGATGGTTACCTACTGGGTTAGGGTTATAGATGGTTACCTGCTGGGTTAGGGTTATAGATGGTTACCTGCTGGGTTAGGGTTATAGATGGTTACCTGCTGGGTTAGGGTTATAGATGGTTACCTGCTGGGTTAGGGTTATAGATGGTTACCTACTGGGTTAGGGTTATAGATGGTTACCTACTGGGTTAGGGTTATAGATGGTTACCTACTGGGTTAGGGTTATAGATGGTTACCTACTGGGTTAGGGTTATAGATGGTTACCTACTGGGTTAGGGTTATAGATGGTTACCTACTGGGTTAGGGTTATAGATGGTTACCTACTGGGTTAGGGTTATAGATGGTTACCTACTGGGTTAGGGTTATAGATGGTTACCTACTGGGTTAGGGTTATAGATGGTTACCTACTGGGTTAGGGTTATAGATGGTTACCTACTGGGTTAGGGTTATAGATGGTTACCTGCTGGGTTAGGGTTATAGATGGTTACCTACTGGGTTAGGGTTATAGATGGTTACCTGCTGGGTTAGGGTTATAGATGGTTACCTGCTGGGTTAGGGTTATAGATGGTTACCTACTGGGTTAGGGTTATAGATGGTTACCTACTGGGTTAGGGTTATAGATGGTTACCTGCTGGGTTAGGGTTATAGATGGTTACCTACTGGGTTAGGGTTATAGATGGTTACCTACTGGGTTAGGGTTATAGATGGTTACCTGCTGGGTTAGGGTTATAGATGGTTACCTGCTGGGTTAGGGTTATAGATGGTTACCTGCTGGGTTAGGGTTATAGATGGTTACCTACTGGGTTAGGGTTATAGATGGTTACCTACTGGGTTAGGGTTATAGATGGTTACCTACTGGGTTAGGGTTATAGATGGTTACCTGCTGGGTTAGGGTTATAGATGGTTACCTACTGGGTTAGGGTTATAGATGGTATGAATAGATGGTTACCTACTGGGTTAGGGTTATAGATGGTTACCTGCTGGGTTAGGGTTATAGATGGTTACCTACTGGGTTAGGGTTATAGATGGTTACCTGCTGGGTTAGGGTTATAGATGGTTACCTGCTGGGTTAGGGTTATAGATGGTTACCTACTGGGTTAGGGTTATAGATGGTTACCTACTGGGTTAGGGTTATAGATGGTTACCTACTGGGTTAGGGTTATAGATGGTTACCTGCTGGGTTAGGGTTATAGATGGTTACCTGCTGGGTTAGGGTTATAGATGGTTACCTACTGGGTTAGGGTTATAGATGGTTACCTACTGGGTTAGGGTTATAGATGGTTACCTACTGGGTTAGGGTTATAGATGGTTACCTGCTGGGTTAGGGTTATAGATGGTTACCTACTGGGTTAGGGTTATAGATGGTTACCTACTGGGTTAGGGTTATAGATGGTTACCTACTGGGTTAGGGTTATAGATGGTTACCTACTGGGTTAGGGTTATAGATGGTTACCTACTGGGTTAGGGTTATAGATGGTTACCTACTGGGTTAGGGTTATAGATGGTTACCTACTGGGTTAGGGTTATAGATGGTTACCTGCTGGGTTAGGGTTATAGATGGTTACCTACTGGGTTAGGGTTATAGATGGTTACCTACTGGGTTAGGGTTATAGATGGTTACCTACTGGGTTAGGGTTATAGATGGTTACCTGCTGGGTTAGGGTTATAGATGGTTACCTGCTGGGTTAGGGTTATAGATGGTTACCTGCTGGGTTAGGGTTATAGATGGTTACCTGCTGGGTTAGGGTTATAGATGGTTACCTGCTGGGTTAGGGTTATAGATGGTTACCTGCTGGGTTAGGGTTATAGATGGTTACCTACTGGGTTAGGGTTATAGATGGTTACCTACTGGGTTAGGGTTATAGATGGTTACCTGCTGGGTTAGGGTTATAGATGGTTACCTACTGGGTTAGGGTTATAGATGGTTACCTACTGGGTTAGGGTTATAGATGGTTACCTACTGGGTTAGGGTTATAGATGGTTACCTGCTGGGTTAGGGTTATAGATGGTTACCTGCTGGGTTAGGGTTATAGATGGTTACCTACTGGGTTAGGGTTATAGATGGTTACCTACTGGGTTAGGGTTATAGATGGTTACCTGCTGGGTTAGGGTTATAGATGGTTACCTACTGGGTTAGGGTTATAGATGGTTACCTACTGGGTTAGGGTTATAGATGGTTACCTGCTGGGTTAGGGTTATAGATGGTTACCTGCTGGGTTAGGGTTATAGATGGTTACCTACTGGGTTAGGGTTATAGATGGTTACCTACTGGGTTAGGGTTATAGATGGTTACCTACTGGGTTAGGGTTATAGATGGTTACCTACTGGGTTAGGGTTATAGATGGTTACCTACTGGGTTAGGGTTATAGATGGTTACCTACTGGGTTAGGGTTATAGATGGTATGAGTAGATGGTTACCTGCTGGGTTAGGGTTATAGATGGTTACCTGCTGGGTTAGGGTTATAGATGGTATGAGTAGATGGTTACCTGCTGGGTTAGGGTTATAGATGGTTACCTGCTGGGTTAGGGTTATAGATGGTATGAGTAGATGGTTACCTGCTGGGTTAGGGTTATAGATGGTTACCTGCTGGGTTAGGGTTATAGATGGTATGAGTAGATGGTTACCTGCTGGGTTAGGGTTATAGATGGTTACCTGCTGGGTTAGGGTTATAGATGGTATGAGTAGATGGTTACCTGCTGGGTTAGGGTTATAGATGGTTACCTGCTGGGTTAGGGTTATAGATGGTATGAGTAGATGGTTACCTGCTGGGTTAGGGTTATAGATGGTTACCTGCTGGGTTAGGGTTATAGATGGTATGAGTAGATGGTTACCTGCTGGGTTAGGGTTATAGATGGTTACCTGCTGGGTTAGGGTTATAGATGGTATGAATAGATGGTTACCTGCTGGGTTAGGGTTATAGATGGTTACCTGCTGGGTTAGGGTTATAGATGGTATGAGTAGATGGTTACCTGCTGGGTTAGGGTTATAGATGGTTACCTGCTGGGTTAGGGTTATAGATGTATGGATAGATTGTTACCTGCTGGGTTAGGGTTATAGATGGTATGGATAGATTGTTACCTGCTGGGTTAGGGTTATAGATGGTATGGATAGATGGTTACCTGCTGGGTTAGGGTTATAGATAGATGTATGGATAGATGGTTACCTGCTGGGTTAGGGTTATAGATAGATGTACACTACCAGTCAAAAGTTTGGACACATCTACTCATTAAAGGGTTTTTCTTTATTTTTACTATTTTCTACATTGTAGAATAATAGTGAAGATATAAACTATGAAATAACACATATGGAATCATGTAGTAACCAAAAAAGTGCTAAACAAATAAAAATATATTTTATATTTGAGATTCTTCAAAGTAGCCACCCTTTGCCTTTGACAGCTTTGCACACTTGGCATCCTCTCAACCAGCTTCATGAGGTAGTCACCTGGAATGCATTTCAAATAACAGGTGTGCCTTGTTAAAAGTTAATTTGTGGAATTTCTTTCCTTCCTGATGCGTTTGAGCCAATCAGTTGTGTTGTGACATGGTAGGGATGATATACAGAAGGGCAGAACCTAATAGGGCAGAACCTATTTGGTAAAAGACCAAGTCCATATTATGGCAAGAACAGCTCAAATAGGCAAAGAGAAACGACAGTCCATAATTTCTTTAAGACATGAAGGTCAGTCAATATGAAACATTTCCAAAGTTTCTTCAAGTGCAGTCACAAAAACCATCAAGCGCTATGATGAAACTGGCTCTCATGAGGACCGCCACAGGAAAAGAAGACCCAGAGTAACCTCTGCTGCAGAGGATATGTTCATTAAAGATACCAGCCTCAGAAATTGCAGCTCAAATAAATGCTTCAGAGTTCAAGTAACAGACATCTCAACATCAACTGTTCATAGGAGACTGTGTGAATCAGGCTTTAATGTTCAAATTGCTGTTAATAAACCACTACTAAAGGACACCAATAAGAAGAAGAGACTTGCTTGGGTCAAGAAACACGAGCAACTGACATTAGACCAGTGGAAATCTGTCCTTTAGTGTTATGAGTCAAAATGTGAGATTTTTGGTTCCAACCGCTGTGTCTTTTTGAGACTCATAGTAAGTGAATGGATTATCTCTGCATGTGTGGGGGTGCTTTGCTGGTGACACTCAGTGACTTATTTAGAATTCAAGGCACACTTAACCAGTATGGCTACCACAGCATTCTTCAGCGATACGCCATCTCATCTGGTTTGTGCTTTGTAAGACTATAATTTGTTTTTCAACAGGACAATGACCCAACACACCTCCAGGCTGTGTAAGGGCTATTTGACCAAGGAGAATGATGGAGTGCTGCATCCGATGACCTGGCCCCCACAATCACCCGACCTCAACCCAATTGAGATGGTTTGAGATGAGTTGGACCGCAGAGAAGGAAAGTGAAGTGCTCAGCATATGTGGGAACTCCTTCAAGACTGTTGGAAAAGCTTTCCTCGTGAAGCTGGTTGAGAGACATGTCTTTAAAATGTTAGTAGGGTACTCTAATTGGGAATTACTCCGAAAACACTTGCTTTTAGGAGTACAACTCATCATCACTTTATGGCCACCTGTTCTTTGTACCTTGACAATACCACACTGACCCTGTTCCACTCCACACCAGGACCCCTGTTTTTCTGGAGGACTAAGTAACTACTTGGTAGTACTACTACTACTGTGAATATGTTCACCTTTCTTGTCATCCCAGAAGGGCAAGAATTGGTCAGTCTGAAGTTTGCCAGTATAAATCAAATTTTAATTATCACATACATGTTTAGCAGATGTTATTGCGGGTGTAGCGAAATGCTTGTATTTCTAGGTCCAGAAATAACACACAAACAAACTAAATACTGCAAATTTGCTTAGGAGCTAGAAGCAGAGCTGCCACCTTGCTATATCAGAATGATGTATGGCCTGCAGTGAGTACCTACTTAGTCAACAGGATTTCTGATAGGCCACTAGATCTACTGGTCTGTCTACTCTGGTCTGGTGGGGGAAGATTACACTCACCCAATGGTACATTGCTGGTCAAGACCTCAAATCGGTTGTGAAGTAGTATTGACAAATGGGCAGTCACTAAACCGCTGGTTGAATAACACATAAGCAGAAAGAAACATCTAGAAACGGATTCCAAATCTGTAACAAACGTAATGCACATTAAAAAAAACTCCATGAGGAATAGATTGGGGTAAGGGATTACAAAGAACACCAAGGGGAAAAGGAAAAACGAAATACATAAATCAGCTGGTATAGAGTCCCTCTAATCACTTAGACGTGGTAGATCCAAACGCATGTGTCTGCTGCCATCTAGAGGGCATTTCTCGGTACTGACTGCCACATAGAGAATCAATAGAGGCTAGGGTTGAACCGCAGGAACCCGGTCACGGAGATTCACCGCCCGAACTCTCTCTCTTATTCAGGGATAAATAACTTGCGAGAAACCTGTCAATTATAATACATTATTTATATGAACAACATGGCGTGAAATGGAACTGTTGAATTTTTTGCGATGTGTAAACCTGGCTTTTCTACGGCCTCTGCAGGATGTCCCCACCCTGAACGTTGATGATTCAGACGGCCCAATCTCAGTACGGAGCGCAGTTCACACCTTCACAATACATGGTGATCTATCACCTCATCAGGGTAACTGTTTGTCTTGTGACACGTAGGCCTACATTTGCTGCAGTATAGTCTATGCTACAGTAATATAAAGACCGAATGAGTGTCTAATTTACCCATCTCCATCTGGCTTTCGGAGATCACCTTATTTTTTTGTAATTGCAGAGTTTTAAAACAGCCCATGAATTGAATATCGTTGCTTTAAATCAGTTTCTCTCTCGCAGTTTCTCTCTCGCCATCAACTCCATTCAAATTGCATCCAAAATAGATAATACTGTTCTAGATAGATATATAAAGCTACCTCTTTCAGGTAATAAGGTCAATGCAGTATTAGCCTTATATTTAGCTAATTAATGATGGGGTATACATAATACGCTTCTAGCGTATAGTAGGTGTCTTTTGAGCAATACGTACACACCCTGTACTCCACTGGCCTTTCCTTAAAAAGCACTGCTTAGCTCCTGGACTAGAATAGCTTGCTGGACATTATTTTTTAGCATTTCTAATACTATTAAGAAGGACGCAAGCTCTTTTTTGTTGTTGTTGCTGAATGTTAAATACTGTACAGCAGTCAATATAACTCACGTGAAGTTTGAAAGAGCAGGCTGACGGTAGACTACAGCAGTAATTTATTCAGATCCATACCCATTCAATATTCGTGAAGAGCAGTGAAAGCCTTTTGCATCTAATTCTAGTCCTCTATTATTCAAGGATGTCATTAGAATGATGAGGATGAGGACAAATAAAACGTATTTCATTTAACTGTTGAACGCGAGGAAGTAACAATAAAGAGTTGCTAAGCTAATAACATTAGGGGAATTATGAAAAGTATATATGCGTCACTCTACTAATTGTACAAATAGGCCCTATTATATTTCAAAATAAAAATCACATTTGTTAGCCTACACTTGTAACTTTGTAGGCCGCACGTACTGCACCAGAATCGCATGTTCTCTTCAGCTTTATCGTAGTTTGAACGATGTGCGTAATTCCAGTCCATATAACACAGTATAATACAGTTCACACTCTAAACGATAAGCCTACTGTAGCTAGTTTCATTTATTTACCCAAGAGTGCATATAGTTAGCTACATGTATGGGCTTTCATGTTTTTCTGTGGTGCGTAATATGACGTAACCCATATCTAGAGTTGGGCAGGTTACTCTCTAAATGTAATCCGTTAGTTACTAATTACCTGCCCAAAATTGTAATCAGTAACGTCACTTTGGATTACAAAAATGTTGTAACGTAATCTGATTACATTCCGTTAATTTTTAAAAGCGACATTAGAAGAAGACAAATGTATGTTACCAATTTAATTAAATCTATTGCAGGATAAATCAATGTTAAAGTTTACATAGCTGGCCATATGGATATTACATTTTACTTTATGTGTTGGTTATGTAGGCTTCTTCTAACCCATTGCTTTCTACTACATATAATAATATGATTAAATTATATCTTTACCAAAGTCTATCAGAATTCCAGTCATTCCAATAAATGTTATACCCTCTGATCTTCTGGAATAGGACTTGGAAATATGTAACTATAGATTAGCCAAATAGTTTTACCTGAGCATAACCCCAAAACTAAGGATTTATTACACAGCGCTACTGTGTTGTTTATGACTGTGTTGTCATGGAGACTGATTGGGTTCATTGATTCGAGATAAAAAATAAATTCTGCGCTCATGGAATGGCATGCTTTGAGCACTACTGAAAAGTGCTATTTACATGTGAAAAATGAATGGCATATGCATATTCTGCCCTACCAAGCAAAACAGTAGTAACAGCTCATTTGGTCGAAAATGAGTTCATGTCATTTTTGCTACATTAAATACATGCTTAATCATGTGGACAAGTATCCTACCTCTGCCTCGTATTGTGTTTTGGAGATAATTGGGGTCATGTTAGCAGTAATGTTACTGTGAAACCAAGGTAAATAAAAGCAATTTTTCTCAGTTCCATGCTATGAGCAGTTATTGCCTTTTTTTGCTTGGTAGGGCCGTACTGTTTACCTTTTTGTTGGTGGCACTTTGATATCTTGATAATATGCACCTGTTTTAAAGGTCAAATCCACAGATTAAAACAATAACAAAACGGATGGCCCCGCCTCTGTTTTGGTAAAAAGATGAGGTATTGGCCTGGAGAAATGTAACCATTCTCAGATTAATAGACAGAACTATGGATGTAAGGACTGACCACCATGATATCAACATGATAGTTGTAACCATGTTATGAGGATATACAGGACTGACCATCCATGATATCAACATGATAGTTGTAACCATGTTATGAGGATATACAGGACTGACCATCCATGATATCAACATGATAGTTGTAACCATGTTATGAGTATATACAGGACTGCCCACCATGATATCAACATGATAGTTGTAACCATGTTATGAGGATATACAGGACTGACCATCCATGATATCAACATGATAGTTGTAACCATGTTATGAGGATATACAGGACTGACCATCCATGATATCAACATGATAGTTGTAACCATGTTATGAGGATATACAGGACTGACCATCCATGATATCAACATGATAGTTGTAACCATGTTATGAGGATATACAGTGTTTGTTTACATTTACAATGTTTAAGCGTTGGAGTAAAACAAGTTTATATTTTGGGTTCTGATGGAGTGTAACAGTTTATATAAACTCATGAGGCATTTAGAAGTTATATTCCAAAATAATCAATGGATATAAATATATCATTTATAAGTCCAAAAATGGACATAGCAACTACAGATTGCTCCTTTAAGTCTTATCAAAAGTGTACAAGTTTGAGCATGTGTCCATCAGTTAAATAAAGGTTAAATAAATAAAATAACAATTAGGCCTATGGATATTTTATCAACATGAATTAGATTGACAGCCAGCTTAAACTTTTTGAATTCAACCATTATTGGGTTCAAATACACTTTTAGATTTGTGAACAGCCACCCACAACAACCACAATCCATCCGTAAGGCGCAAATAGCTAAATTAGAGAGCAGCAGTGTGATTCACATCAATGCGCAATGTAGATAAGTGATATCCGTATTGCCGTAGATTACACCACTGCTGTCATCCTTACCTTCAAGCGTTTATTCAAATTGGATCATCTTTGGATGCCGACAGCAGTCGCGCCATTGGAAGACATAGCTTGGACTGTAGCCTACCAGAAGTCTATTCCTGCTCTTTTCCAGCGATCCATCAAACACATTTGGCGTGTCATCATAGTGGTCTCTGACTTGTGGTCAGACTCGCTCAGGTGGAACAAAATAAAATTTGCGCCTTTTATCAATGATGATTTGAATGTCATTGAGAAAACAGAGAAGTGTCAACGATTTTTTTTCTCGCAAACATCCTTTCTGAATTTAAAAGTAATTTTCTAGTTTTTAATCTGATTACAATATTTTTGCTGGTAACGTAACACATTAGTTACCGATTTTGTAATCCTTTAGTAATCCGTTACTCCCCAACCCTGCTAATGTCATATAGCCTATCCTATTGGATGACTGCACAATATGTTGGTATTTTGGGGGGTTTTGGCTCATTAAATATCTTTAAAGTAAGGTTCATAAAATGTATTTAATGTATGGCTAATCAGGCATGAATGTTCGATCAAATCTCTTTTCAAATCCAGACATAGTCCTATTTATATGCTTTATAATGCTTTTGAATTACGCTTCTGGTTTTGTCGGGAAATACCAGGTTACACGGGAGAAAAGGGATTTATTCCCGGGATGGATCATTTTGTAAAATACCGGGAAATGATTCAATCCTAATAGAGGCCCTGTTGCAAGTGCTTAAAGTAAGTCACAAACAATTGCTTGTCAGGCTGGGATCTATAAAGCAGTATGTCCTCCAATTGGATGCCAACTAATATTCATTCCCTTTTCTTTAGAGCTTCAAATTGAGATTGTGAAATCTTTTTTTCTTCAATGTGCACACTTTGGATTCTCCAGCTTTTGCTGGGAATTGTCCACTGTTGGCATACATTTATTTGGTCCCAAAAACAGTGTGTGGAGGATTCCATTTGTCTAGTTGTATGAGTCTCCAGTTAAAATCCATGAGGTTCATTTCAAGTTTCTAGAAGTCAATTGAAAAAGGCCCTCCTGATTTTTCAGCACAATAGGCTTCTTCAGAGGGGTTAGGGATGTATGGTTACCTGCTGGGTTTGGTTTATAGATGGTTACCTACTGGGTTAGGTTTATAGATGGATGGATGTATGGATAGAAGGTTACCTGCTGGGTGGGTTAGGTTTATAGAATGGATGTACGCATACTAGGTTACCTGCTGGGTTAGGTTAGGTTTATAGAATGGATGTATGCATACTAGGTTACCTGCTGGGTTAGGTTAGGTTTATAGAATGGATGTATGCATACTAGGTTACCTGCTGGGTTAGGTTAGGTTTATAGAATGGATGTATGCATACTAGGTTACCTGCTGGGTTAGGTTAGGTTTATAGAATGGATGTACGCATACTAGGTTACCTGCTGGGTTAGGTTAGGTTTATAGAATGGATGTACGCATACTAGGTTACCTGCTGGGTTAGGTTAGGTTTATAGAATGGATGTACGCATACTAGGTTACCTGCTGGGTTAGGTTAGGTTTATAGAATGGATGTATGCATACTAGGTTACCTGCTGGGTTAGGTTTATAGTTAGATGGTTACCTGCTGGTCATCTCTGTCTGCCTGTTGCACCTCCAACAATGTAAGCCAGCTACAAGTCATCAGAGCAGTGACAGGGAGGAGGTCGCATTTAGTTGATTCTTGACACACACACACAGCAAGATTGGTGTGGTTAATTTTACATCCAAAACAATTTTATTGTTCTCCTCCAAGTTGAACAGTTGACCCTGCCTTTTCCAAACACCCAAACCATGTCATCGTCATACAGTACATTGCATTTGTTAAGGTAACAGTGGAGGCAAAAGTCTGTCCTTCATTCTCTCTCCTCCGTGACCCGGAAACCGATAAGTGGTGGAAGAGTGTCAATTCGTTAGTAGGCGAACGGAAGACGGTCCTCCCCTCAATAGGCTCCTTTTGGCAAGGACGCAAAAGTGTATCCTACCCTGAGTCCTTCGTGGAAGAGTTTTGAAATCAGCCACACCCCCCCCTTTGAATCAGCTGTTTTCTCGAAGAAGAAAAGCATGCAAACATTTAAAACTATAATTCTACTTATCCTTTTTATCTATAAAATGTTTTGCACAACTAGCTTTTTTAGTTATCACTTTATACATTTTATTTTGGGATTCCACCCTGTAAACGTAATTTGCCTGATGACGCGTGATTGGAGGAGTCATTTTATACAGGTGTATTTTCGTCCACTTTCCCCCTCTCCTCAATTACCTTTGACCTTCTTCAAAAGGAGGCCAGAGGATGATGGAAGAGGGGAGGACGCAAGAGTTGAGCAAATCCAATTGAGAAAAGGCCTATCAGTCCAGCAAAAAACAAGGAAACTGTCAGGAGAGAGAATAGAATCAGGTTAGTTTTCATGTGATTGTCCATTGGCCTTCCCATGTTGCGTGTCTATGATCTCTTTATGTAGCGCATATATGCAAACTGTATGCAGCTTCTCTCGATATGAAATTCAAAAAGGGGCCACAGTTCAGTTGGCACAAAGCAAGGCAACATGGCCCCATAAGTGATGTCATCCTGGGTATGGGGAGGAGCTAAATAATGATTAAAACCATTCAATCAACAGTCTAAGGAAAATCATAATTAGTGTAGAATTGAACACCCATATAGTGACAGGATAGGAAAGTACCCATAGACACTGAACAAATGATATCATAGGACCAAAAGAGATTCGTTTAATCTCTATGATCCCAAAAAACCCATTTTAATACGGTGCTTAATGGAAGACCTCTCTTGACAGTAGTTAAGGGTGAAGAATATCAACATTTGTTGTGGTAAATCAGCCGAGCCCCGTTTTATTATTACTAACCATAAACAAAGAACAGCTTAGCCTGCTGGGAAGAGTCTGTCCGCCTGCCGCCTCCTCTCAGTGTGTGTGTCTGTGCACTCGTTTATGATAATAAATTATCAAAATGGCTACCTACCTATCCTACCTTGACCTGTTATGGTCAAACACACAGCTTCATGCGGAATTGATTATCGGCTTTCTTTTCATAGATTTATTTATATTTAGATCTTTATATATAGTTAATTCTCTCGCTCACGACACTCGCTCTCTCTCTCACGTTCACATTCTCTCGTCTTGCTTCCGACTTCATGTACACAACGTGGGGTGGGGTCGAGGAAGGGGTGACAAGTGAGTTGACATCACCCAGCCAAATAAAAGAAACCGAAACGAATAACAACCGAAGCCAAGAAAAAAGCTGCAATCTTATTTCTTTCAGTTGACAAGCGACGGTCGGTAACGGCAGTTGGTGGTTTAACCGTTGTAGTGATGGCGCCACCCAGCAGTGACGTCATCAAAGAGTCGGGGGTTGCTGCTCCTTTTGTTCTCGGAGGATGAGGTTCTCCAACGCCACGTCCAAGGTCATGACCTCCACGCAGCCCATGTCTCCGAAGGTGCCGAAATCCCTGAACGCGTCAGAACCTCGGATCACGGCGTCGTGGTAGTCATGGAGATCGTCATCTTCGCTGTGGTCGGGATCGGCCAGCAGGGTGGAGAGGAGGAGCTCCGTGACGAAGAGAGAGCGGTCCGCCCACTGGCCCTCACTCAGCTGGCGCTCCGCCTCCGACAACCTTGGCTCACTCAGTCTGGAGGAGGAAGGGGGGGGGGGGGGAGTGAGAAAGAGATGGTGCTCCATTACAAACACAATACATTCTCCTACATGTAGCAGACAGCTTCAGAACAAGTCTCTTGTTCAACAGATATTACCTAAAACTAGAATAACCGAAGCCGAATAATAGCACTTTTCAGTAGTGCTCAAAGCATGCCATAAAACTAGAATAACCGTTAAACGAAGTGTAGCAGACAGCAGCTAACCTGTTGAGGAGGAACTGGGAGTTGCTGTGCTGTGTGTGTGTGGTGAACTCGTGATGCCCTGGGTTGGGGCTGGTAGAGTTGGAACTGGGGTTGGCGTTGTGATGCCCTGGGCTTGGATTGGCATTCAGTCCCGCGTTGGTGGACGTGCGGCTGCCGCGCTGCGTGACACTCCGGGCCGTCTCCAACTGCTGTCTGGCAGCCTGGGTCTGCTGCCGCTCCAACTGGAGCTGCATCTAGAGGAGGACGAGGAGCAGAAGAGAAGAGAAGAGGAGAAGAAACATGAGGAGGGTTCAGGAGAAGTAAGACATTAAGGAGTTCAGTACTTTGCTTTAAGGGCATAAAGTTACATATTGCAGCTTTAAGAGCATAAAGTTACATATTGCAGCTTTAAGGGCATAAAGTTACATATTGCAGCTTTAAGGGCATAAAGTTACATATTGCAGCTTTAAGGGCATAACGTTACATATTGCAGCTTTAAGGGCATAAAGTTACATATTACAGCTTTAAGGGCATAAAGTTACATATTGCAGCTTTAAGGGCATAAAGTTACATATTACAGCTTTAAGGGCATAACGTTACATATTACAGCTTTAAGGGCATAAAGTTACATATTACAGCTTTAAGGGCATAACGTTACATATTACAGCTTTAAGGGCATAACGTTACATATTACAGCTTTAAGGGCATAACGTTACATATTACAGCTTTAAGGGCATAACGTTACATATTACAGCTTTAAGGGCATACTTGCATTACAGATTCTAGGATACGGACACCAGCAAAAGGAGGGGGCCGGGATTCAAACCTCTGGTTGCTGGCTCTCCTCTAACCTCTGGGACTACCTACCTGGAGCTGCTGTAGCTGGGAGGCTGAAGGACCTGAACTCAGCTGGCCACCCGCCGACCTACGCACCCCCGACAACTGGGAGAGAAGCTCTGTGTGGGGAGAGAGATTGAGTTGAGGGGGGGGGTGGGGGTCACATAAAATGCATTAATTCAACCCTAACCAGACAGGTCTGGGAAAGAGTGAGTGTGTGAGATATGATTGACTCCTGTTCGGAAACACTATATCAAATCAATGTTTGTCACGTACACAGCATGTATAAATGGTACAGCAGTTCAGTACAAATATCACTATCAACAGGACTAGAATAATTAAATGAGTGATGCATCTACACTGCCTTCAGAAAAATATTCACACCCCCTGGACTTTGTCCTGTTTTCTTTGTTGTGTTACAAAGTGGGATTCCCTGTAACTAGGCCACTCAGGAACATTTAATGTCGTCTTGGTAACCAACTCCTGTATATTTGGCCTTGTGTTTGAGGTTATTGTCCTGCTGAAGAGTGAATTTGTCTCCCAGTGTCCGGTGGAAAGCAGACTGAACCATTTTTTCCCTCTAGGATTTAACCTGTGCTTAGCTCCATTGATACCCACAGTGCAGGTGTCATAATACCCATAAAACCTAGCGGTCAAAACAGGGAAATGGTTCCAATTGTTTTTCCACCATAGGTGATTTTAGAAACACTTAAAGGGCTGTGTTTCGTGTATATACCGTACCCTGGCGTGACGTTTAGTCGCCTGTGGTATTCTTCCGTTTATTTTTATCTCCAAAAACTTCCTAGCCGATGACAAGCATACCCATAACATGATGCAGCCATCACCATCCTTGATAATATGAAGAGTGGTACTCAGTGATGTGTTTGCCCCAAACATAACGCTTTGTATTCAGGACATAACGTTAATTTCTTTGCCACATTTTTTGCAGTTTTACTTTAGTGCCTTAATGCAAACAGGCTTCCTTCTTTTCACGCTGTAATTTAGGTTCGTATTATAGAGCAACTACAATGTTGTTGATCCATCCTCATTTCTCTCCCATCACAGCCATTAAACTCTGTTTTAAAGTCACCACTGGCCTCATGGTGAAATCTCTGAACGGTTTCCTTCCACTCTGGCAACTAAGCTAGGAAGGACGCCTGTATCTTTGTAGTGACTGTGTGTATTGATACTCCATTCAAAGTGTAATTAATAACTACACCATGCTTAAATGGGATATTCAATAGCTGCTTCTTTTCTTTTACCCATCTACCTATAGGTTCCCTTCTTTGTGAAGCATTGGAAAACCTCCCTGGTCTTTGTGCTTCAATTCACTGCTCGACTGAGGGATCTTACAATTATCTCTATGTGTGGGGTAGTGATTTAAAAATCATGTTACCCACTTTCACACACAGTGAGTCCATGCAACTTGTGAAACACATTTTTACTCCTTAACTTACACGGATCAAAAATATAAAACGCAATAGTGTTGGCCCCATTTTACATGAGCTTTAATAAAATATTTCTCATATTGTGCACAAATTTCTTTACATCCCTGTTTGTGTACATTTCTTCTTTGCCAAGATAATCCATCCACTTCACAGGTGTGGCATATCAAGAATCTGATTAAACAGCATGATAATTACACAGTTGCACCTTGTGCTGGGACAATAAAAGGCCACTAAAATGTGCAGTTTTGTCCCACGCCGCCACAGATGTCAAGTTTTGAGGGAGTGTGCAATTGGCATGCTGACTGCAGGAATGTCCAACAGAACTGTTACCAGAGAAAGTTAATTTCCCTACCAGAAGCCACCTCCAATGTCATTTTAGAGAATTTGGCAGTAGATCCAACCAGCCTCACAACCACATCAGTCCAGGACCTCCACATCCAGGTTCTTCACCTGCGGGATCGTCTGAGGGGAAGTATTTCTGTCTGTAATAACGCCATTTTGTGGGGAAAAGCTCATTCTGATTGCCTGGCTCGCAAGTGGGTGGACCTGGATTCCAAATGGGTGGGCCTATGCCCTCCCAAACCCACCCATGGCTGCGCCCCTGCCCAGTCATGTGAAATCCATAGATTAAGGCTTATGAATTTATTTCAGAAGTGTCTCCTGACCCCTCCGGTCTCAGCCTCCAGTATTTATGCTGCAGTAGGGTCAGTCTGTAATATCTAGAGTATTTCTCCTGTCTTATCCGGTGTCCTGTGTGAATTTAAGTATGCTCTCTCTAATTCTCTCTCGGAGGACCTGAGCCCTAGGACCATGCCTCAGGACTACCTGGCATGATGACTCCTTGCTGTCCCCAGTTTCAACTGTTCTGCCTGCGGCTATGGAACCCTGACTTGTTCACCGGACGTGCTACATGTCCCAGACCTTCTGTTTTCAACTCTCTAGAGACTGCAGGAGCGGTAGAGATACTCTCAATGATCGGCTATGAAAAGCCAACTGACATTTACTCCTGAGGTGCTGACTTGCTGCACCCTCGACAACTACTGTGATTATTATTATTTGACCCTGCTGGTCATTTATGAACATCTTGGCCATGTTCTGTTATAATCTCCACCCGGCACAGCCAGAAGAGGACTGGCCACCCCTCATAGCCTGGTTCCTCTCTAGGTTTTGGCCTTTCTAGGGAGTTTATCCTAGCCACCGTGCTTCTACACCTGCATTGCTTGCTGTTTGGGGTTTTAGGCTGGGTTTCTGTACAGCACTTGAGATATCAGCTGATGTAAGAAGGGCTATATAAATAAATTAGATTTATTTATTTCAATAGACTGATTTCCTTCTATGAACTGTAACGCAGTAAAATCTTTGAAATTGTTTCATGTTGCGTTTATATTTTTTTTGGTTCAGTATATTTAGGCAATAAAGGGGTTGAATACTTATTGTCTCAAGACATTTTAGCTTTTCATTTTTAAATAAATTTGTAAACATTTTTTAAAACACAAGTCTACTGACATTATGGGGTAACAAAACTGAAACGTTGTGAGACCAGAAAGCATGCTACATATTGTTTTAATCCTGTATTGAACACAGATCATCCCGTCTTCAATTTTATCGATTATTAACGTAAAAAAAATACCTAAAGTTGTATTACAAAAGTAGTTTGAAATTCTTTGGCAAAGTTTACAGGTAACCGTTGAGATATTTTGTCGTCGCATTTGAGCAAGTTGGAACCTGTGTTTTTCTGTGTGTTTTCCAAATAAATTGACATTTTGGATATATAATCAACGGAATTAATCGAACAAAAAAGGACCATTTGTGATGTTTATGGGACATATTGGAGTGCCAACAACAGGAGCTCGTCAAATGTAAGGCATGAATTATATTTTTATTTCTGCGTTTTGTGTCGCGCCTGCAGGGTTGAAAAATGCTTATCTCTGTTTGTTTACAATGGTGCTATCCTCAGATAATAGCATCGTATGCTTTCGCTGAAAAGCTTATTTGAATTCTGACATGTTGGCTGGATTCACAACCAGTGTAGCTTTAATTTGGTATCTTTCATGTGTGATTTAATGAAAGTTTGATTTTATAGTAATTTTCATAGTAATTAATTTGATTTTGGCGCTCTGCATTTTCTCAGGCTTTTTGCCAAGTGAGACAGTAGCGTCCTGCCTAAACTCAGATTTCTGGATATAAATATGAACTTTACCGAACAAAACATACATGTATTGTGTAACATTAAGTCCTATGAGTGTCATCTGATGAAAATCAAAGGTTAGATTAATTTTATCTCTATTTCTGCTTTTTGTTACTGCTCTCTTTGGCTGGAAAAATGACTGTCTTTTTCTGTGACTTGGCTCATACCTAACATAATCGTTTGGTGTGCTTTCGTCGTAAAACCTTTTTGAAAATCGGACACTTTGGCTGGATTTACAACAAGTGTATCTTTAAAATGGTGTAAAATACATGTATGTTTGAGGAATTTAAATTATGGGATTTCTGTTTTGAATTTGGCGCCCTGCAGTTTCACTGGCTGTTGACGAGGTGGGACGCTACCGTCCAACATACCCTAGAGAAATTAACTTGGCAAGTCAGTTAAGAACAAATTCTTATTTATAGTGACGGCCTTCCCCCCAGCCAAACCCTCCCCTAACCCGGACAACGCTGGGCCAATTGTGCGCCGCCCTATGGGACTCCCGATCACGGCCGGTTGTGACACAGCCTGGGAACGAACCAAGGTTTGTAGTGACACCTCTAGCACTGCAATGCAGTGCCTTAGACCGCTACCCCACTTAGGATGGTTATTATATAATTAAAAGCATTTCCACCTCCATTTATCACATAAATACATTTTACAGTGACAAGAAGATCCCATCTCGTATTTTGTTTTGTCGACATTTGGATAGTTTACTGACAAATTACACAAAAATATTTTTAAAAACATTCAACAATTTCTAAGATGTTATTGAGTTACAGTTCACTGAGAGTACAGATATGCATCTGCTGGTTTAAACAATAATTATAATGTAGGGGTGTGGATCAGAAAACCAGTCAGTATCTGGTGTGACCACCATTTGCCTGATGCAGCGCGACATCTCCTTCACATAGAGTTGATCAGGCTGTTGATTGTGTCCTGTGGAATGTTGTCCCACTCCTCTTCAATGGGCTGTGCTTAGTAGCTGGATATTGGCGGGAATTAGAACATTCTGTCATACACGTCGATCCAGAGCATCCCAATGCTCAATGGGTGACATGTCTGGTGAGTATGCAGGGCATGGAAGAACTGGGACATTTTAAGATTCCAGGAATTGTGTAGATCCTTGTGACATGGGACCGTGCATTATCATGCTGAAACATGAGGTGTTGGCGGCAGATGAATGGCACGACAATGGGCCTCAGGATCTCATCACGGTATCTGTGCATTCAAATTGTAATTGATAAAATGCAATTGTGTCCGTTGTCTGGAGCTTATGCCTGCCCATACCATAACCCCGCCATGGGGCACTCTGTTCACAACGCTGACATCAACAAACCGCTCGCCCACACGACGCCATACACGTTGTCTGCCCGGTAGTTGAAACCGGGATTCATTTCCGTGAAGAGCACACTACTCCAGCGTGCCAGTGGCCATCGAAGGTGAGCATTTGCCCACTGAAGTCGGTTACGACACTTAACTGCAGTCAGGTCAAGACCCTGGTGAAGACAACGAGCACGCAGACGGGCTTCCCTGAGACCGTTTTTGTGCGTTTGGAACATTTCTGGGATATTTTATTTCAGCTCAATGAACATGGGACAAACACTTTACATGTTGCGTTTGTTCAGTGTAGCTGTTTCCATCCTGTCGTGACATCTTTTATCCGGCATGTACTTCACACGCATAAAGTTTGGCTGGAAACCTGATTAGTGACACAAAATCTCCATTTAATCAATATTAAATTCAGGTTGTAACACAACAAAATGTGTAAACAGTCAAGGGGTGTGAATACATTCTGAAGTCATAAAGCAGCCCTGGATGTACACAACAGGATGTACATTTTTCAGTCATTAAAAAACATCAGGCATTGAACCAATCAGGATTAGAATAACTTCCAAGGAATGTGTTATGGCAACACAGAAACAAACACTGTCTTTACCGTCTAGACTGGTCTATAAGGGCCTTGCGTGGGTGTGTTACACAGTGCATGTTCTCTTTTGACAAATCTGCTGTGTGTCTCTCTCTCTCTGATGTAGTCAGAGCTCTGTGTGTGTGTGTGTGTGTGTGTGTGTCCTACCGGCTATAGGATCCATGGCCTCCCTGTTGTAGTTGGAGCTCTGTGTAGAGGTCTGTGTGGTAGAGCTCCCCCCGGAGGTTGAGGAGGTGAAGTGCATGTTGGATCGACGGGCCCTTGGCCCCCCTAGACCCCGACCCGGGTGGAACATCCTACGCACGTGCCGCACCCCGCTCGACTCATCGTGGAGCAACACAGTCAAGGAACATCATGGACACGTCATGAAATACAGTCTCTCTATGCCCCGATCTAAAAACACACTCACAAGAGGCTAAACTGCAACACGCATCAGACAGACAGAGACACAGAGACACACAGAGACAGAGACAGACACACACAGAGACAGACACACACAGAGACACACACAGAGACAGACACCGACACACAGACAGAGACAGACACCGACACACAGACAGAGACACACACACAGACAGAGAGACACACAGAGACAGACACAGAGACAGAGACACACACAGAGACAGAGACAGAGACACACACAGAGACACACACAGAGACAAACAGAGACAAACAGAGACAGAGTGTGTTGCAGTACCCAGTGCTGTTCAGCGGATGGCCCTGTGGTTCTTGATGAGCTTTTACGCTGACATGTTGTTATTTCCCTGTAGGCGTTTTCCACGTCAGACATGTTACATAGTAGAACTTCAGTGGAATGCCCCACAATTGGAGCATTACATTGTAAGAGCAAAGCGGAGTAGTAGTATGTTTGCCTGTAAAGGATATCAAGTTTCTGGGTTAGGGTTAGACTGAGTGGACTGCAGAGCAGACAGTAGTATACCAATCAATCACATTTATTTTATATTGCCCCTTTTAAACCAGAGTGCTTTGCAGTTAGACAGTCTCGATTCCAAAGAGCAAGCAGTGCAGAAGCGAAAGCACAGTGGAAAGAAAAAAAACTCCCTAGAACAAAGAAACCAAGAAGAACCAGGTTCAGAGGGGTAAAGGATATCAAGTCTCTGGGGGCTCTGTGTTCAAGTGTGAGATGAGCAGCGAAGTCGTCGGTCACGTGATTAGGGTCCCCGCCGGGCAGCGAAGCACATATGGGACAGATCTGCAGAGGAGAAGGAGAGAACACAAGCCCATCTGAGCATGCTCCACATCAAATGCATTTGAACACACTGTTTTTTTTGGGTGCTGTTCATTTTACTGAACATAGCCTGGATGTTGATTTGGGGACATTTTTGCACCTCCCTCCTGCCTGGAAGACAATCTAGAGGAAGCACTGGTCTCTTTTCCACTGCAGAGATATCCACCACAGGGTTTTCCCACTGCAGAGATATCCACCACAGGGTTTTCCCACTGCAGAGATATCCACCACAGGGTTTTCCCACTGCAGAGATTTCCACCACAGGGTTTTCCCACTGCAGAGATTTCCACCACAGGGTTTTCCCACTGCAGAGATTTCCACCACAGGGTTTTCCCACTGCAGAGATTTCCACCACAGGGTTTTCCCACTGCAGAGATTTCCACCACAGGGTTTTCCACTGCAGGGATTTACACTATAGAGATGTACACTGGTGCTTGGCCTAAAGACTTGTGTTTCCATGCCCGAGGCCGGGTCCAAGAAAAGTAGTGGTAGACTTACCACCTCTGAGGAGGTCTCTGTGTGCTCTGCACCAACGTGCTCCTGTAGAGAAGTCTCTGTGTAGCCCATCCTGCCACAGTAGGGACAGGTGAAGGCCTGGGGCTGCTCCACAGACAAGGCCTCTCCTCCATAATATAGATCTATAGTAAGACAGACAGGAGTGGGGGACAGGGTTAGACAGTAGGGACAGGTGAAGGCCTGTGGCTGCTCCACGGACAAGGCCTCTCCTCCATAATATATTGGTCAATAGTAAGACAGACAGGAGTGGGGGACAGGGTTAGACAGTAAGGACAAGTGAAAGCAGGAACTGCTCAACTGACAAGGCACCTCCTCCGTAATACGGGTCTGGAAGGACAGAATCAGTGCAGGCAGAATTAACTCGCCATCTGACTAAAGTTCTCAGGGTGTTTAGTTGTGGTATTTGTCTTTTACATCTCCTGTCTGGTTATATGGGGGGGGGGGGGTTGTAATAGCTATGTACTTACTGAAGTCGACCCTGGTTAGTATGCACTGCATGGTGTGAGTTGTAGTGTGTAGTTGTGATGCGTGTGTAGTGTGTCTGATGGTGGTGTATATGCAGGGGTGTGTGTACTTACCGAAGTCGACCCTGGTTAGTATGCACTGCATGGTGTGAGTTGTAGTGTGTAGTTGTAATGTGTGTCTGATTGTGGTGTATATGCAGGGGTGTGTGTACTCACCGAAGTCGACCCTGGTTAGTATGCACTGCATGGCGTGTTCTGTTGTGTGTCTGGTGGTCGTGGCTCCGCCCTCGTAGCACGACGCACACAGGTCGTAGTCGTAGCAAATTAAACACTTGTACCGCCGCCCCCGGAAGTTACCCTTCAAACACGCATCGCAGCTCACACCTGGGGAAAGACAATTCACAGACGGACCATTTTGACCAATACCCTGTCCTAACCCCACAACACACAAGTCAGAGTATTAGAATAGACCACACAGATAGGGTGTTGGTCAAACACACAGCAATAAAGCCAACACGTTGCAACATTTAGCTAGCTATAATACACAACCAACATATTGGCATAACACTCATAACATGAACTAGCCTGTTAGCTACACAAGCACAGCAGTTTCACATTTCCAGTGTCCATGTGACTAATCAAAAGAGGCAGAACTGCATTGGCCAATATAGCTACAACGCCAGTGTATAATTGATAGCCGTCGTTATTTAAGACGAGAGTAGACTGACATGAATTTGAAATATGTGTAACTGCTATACCCAGCTAGATAGCTAGCTATGCGGACCACCAACTTTGAGGGCAGGCAATTGCACGACTGGCTCAGTGCAGAACTGATGGCCCTGGTTATTTAAGACTGGCATGAATTTGAAATATGTCGAACTGCTGTACCCAGCTAGCTAGTTTGTTACGTGGACCACCAACTTTGAGGGCATGCAGCTGATTTGACTACAACAGTCGTGCTAAAAGCTAACTAACGTTAACTGGCACAGCGAGCCAACAAACGGAGCTTGTCAACATAGCTAACTACTAGAGTTCGTTAGCTAGCTAGCTAGTTTGTATAGCCGATTCAGAACTGATCCAGGCAGCACGGTTTCCCACTAGCCAGCTCCTTTAATGTATGTTGGTGGATGTTTAATATGCTAAGTAGTTAAAGCGCTAACTAGCTAATGATGGAGGCCTCAGTTACAGGGCCTCGTTCAAGGCTACTTTGATGACAGTGCATTCACAACCTGTGACGTTAGCTAGGAAGGTTTGCTAGCTTGAAGGGGAAAGAAAACAAGAATGAAACTAGCTAGGACACTTTGCCAAGGTGATGTTTTGACAGACACGATAATGAATACATTTCCATGTTTAATGGTTTGCCGTAAGCCTAGTAAACTAGCTAGTTGGTTAGCTAACTACAGGTTAAAATGATAGCTAACTCTACAGTTACCTAGCTATCTAGTTTAGCAAGCCAATTAACGCTAGCAACCTAGAAGCTAACAAACTAGGCTAGCTCCCGTGCGAACTAGTTAACTCTGGAAAATAGGACCTGTTTTCTTGGGCAGTGCCCTTGCGCCCAACTAACGTTAGTTACCAAGATACGTTTAAGTTTTAGCTAAAGAATCACAGGAGCTAGATAAAGTGGGTAAATGTATAGCGGCAGCCATTCTAATGCAGTTCATTACAAAATACACGAAGACCTTCATGTAGTTAGCTAGCCAACAATCGCTTCGCTGCGGTCTCGTCCAGCACTTTTTGCGGGTAAACTTACCTTCATGACGGGACATCCTATGGACACTAACACAGCCCCCTACGGGCTCACTCTGGCTTGAACCACGCAATTAATATCGGCTGGAGAATAGAAGCCGGGGCTGGCTGTCCCTGGCCTCTTCCTCATGAAGGATCCGGTTTGGCACAGTGACAGTGCCTTCTCCGCTGCTGCTGTGTCACCGTCCAATGCGCCGGAGCAACGCCAGAGGGCACTGTTGTCCACATTACTGCTACTCAAACCCAACTTTATTTGTCACATGCGCCGAATACAAGTGTAGACCTTACCGTGAAATGCTTACTTACAAGCCCTTAACCAACAGTGCAGTTCAAGACGAGTTTAGACAATATTTACCCCCCCCCCCAAATAAAATATCAATAACGAGGCTATATACAGGGGGTACTTTTGTTTGTTGCAATTTTACAGCAAATTTCCTGCAATTCTACCCATTTTGCTCTGGAACTTTGGCGACAACTAAGTATTTTTGAAACCTTCCGCTTTGGGCTGGATGTGTCAATGTGTAGTTGATACACAAGCTTTAGACCCTCGCCATTTGAGTGACAGCTAGCAATGCACACGCAGCAGAGCAAGAAAGAAAGCAATAACGTAGTGCACATATCTGCACATAATGTGATGTAGTGCACCATTTTCGGGGGACCACTTTTGGCTCCTGAGTGCAACTTTTAGAACTACTGGCTAAAAAGTATATATTTTTTAAAAACTACCTGAGAATCTCTTTAATATGATATCTGAGTGAAAGTGACTAACAAATCAACGTGGACCCCTGGAGATCAGGGCCTCTTGGACACGTGATTACTGCAAATGTAGATAGCTGGCTAGACAAACTAGATTAAATTGACCAAATCTTAAAAAACGTTAACTGACATAGGCTAATTGAGTGACTGTCAGTGACTGACACAGCCTAACAAGAGGGACATTGTTGATACACAACCAAATTTCGATATTGCACCTTGTGTATTCTACTATTCTAACTCTCAACAGTAAGTTGAGACCCCGATTCTACACTACAAGTACCCTCACAGGAACATACATCTTTACCTGATCGATCTCTGAATATGTTGAAACTCCATTCCAATACAGCTTCTTGTTATACAGTGAGGACGTTGTAGTTGCTTTGTTGGCCACTAGAGTGCGCTAGAGTTGAACTTTTGATACATTTCTATTGTTTTTAACCACATTACAGTTTTATTAGGGAAAAAATAACTGTTAGTAGTCTGCCAGATGAAACTATGTACATAGACATGAGTGGAAAAATAGGGTTAGGTGGAAGAGAATCAAAGGACCATGATAATAATAATAAGAAACCTTAGGTGCTGGCTTAAGGCCGGTAGAAACCACGACAGAATGTCTGGTCAGAACAAGGATGAGTCGGTTATGGGGGTTTAATTGGGGGAGAGAGAGAGAGAGAGAGAGAGAGAGAGAGAGAGACACACACAGGCACAGACTCCTCTGACCATTCTGAAATCCTATCCAGTACTGATAACTGTGGTTCTGGAAAGAAAAGAAACGAAACATGCCATTCTGGAAAGAAAAGAAACGAAACTATTCACACCCCCTGATTTTTTTCCCCCACGTTTTTTTTGTGTTACAGCCTGAATGTAAAATTAATTACATTGAGATTTTTAGTCACTGGCTAACATTGCTAGAAAGCTGGCTGTTTTTACAGATTTGAAACCAACAACAAAGGGCAGCAAGGGCAGACAGTCACTGAGGGGGATGACATGAAGACTTGTAGTCATCAAACGAGGCAGATAGAAGTCTACTTCTAAGTAGACTAGATGGGCTACTGGTCCAACAGAAATCCTGTCTCTTGGTGTACCTGGCCACCCCGTCACCAAGGTGCCTGAGGTCGCCAGACCAGGGTGAGTGTCATGGTGGAGGCCAGTGCAGGCTGGAAGAGGGGAGCCAACAGAACGCGGCAGTGGGTCAGGTGGCAGCTTCCCCCTCTGCCCAGGCAACAGTAGGACCTCGGGCAGTGGGTCAGGTGGCAGCTTCCCCCTCTGCCCAGGCAACAGTAGGACCTCGGGCAGTGGGTCAGGTGGCAGCTTCCCCTTCTGCCCAGGCAACAGTAGGACCTCGGGCAGTAGGTCAGGTGGCAGCTTCCCCCTCTGCCCAGGCAACAGTAGGACCTCGGGCAGTGGGGGCTTGTAAGGCCCTCAGGGGAGGAGCAGGAGTCATCTTGAGCTGAGCTTGAGCTATACAATTGGCCAGTGGTAACCCTATAGGTGCACTTGATTTGCTCTCTCGGGCCTGCCGGGTAGGTTCTACCTTCAGACATGAAATGGTTCAAAATGGGAAAACTTCGCCTTCCTGGCGCAAAACGAATAATGGGAAGGAAAAAAAAGGAACGCAAGGATTTGTCGTAGTTTTTTTTTTACAGAAATGTTTGGAGATCGACCAGTGGTGGAATGGACCACTGTAAGTCTTAGATCATAAAAATCATTGTGCTGCCTTAGATACCTTTCCAAGACCTTCGATACTGTTGACCATAACAATTTCCACACTCTCATTCAAACGTCGACTGAAATAGGCCTGGATCAGGTTTCTTGCAAGTGGTTTGAGAATTATCTGTCAGACAAGACTCAATGTGTGATCTCTGATGGTGTTTAAGTCTAGTTTCCTGGATATTACAAAAGGTGTACCGCAGGGGTCGGTACTGGGACCTGTTATTTTTTACTATTTATATAAATAATATTGGTCTATCTGTTAAAACTTGTGATATTCATGTGTATGCAGACAATACTAGTATGTATGTCATTGACCCAAATGTAGACCAGGTGTTAGAGCTGCAATCTCACTTTGTTGCCTTACAAAAAGCCCTGTTTGGTTTCAGTGGTGTAAAAATACTTTAAAAGTACCACTTATGTAGTTTTTTGGGGTATGTGTACTTTACTATTTATAGTTTTGACAACTTTTACTTCACTACATTCCTAAAGAAAATTAGATAAGTTTTACTCCGTACATTTTCCCTGACACCCAAAACTATTTGTTACATTTTGAACGCTTAGCAGGACGGGAAAATGGTTAATTTCACACACTTATCAAGAGAACATCCCTGGTCATCTCTCTGCCTCTGATCTGGCAGACTCACTAAACACAAATGCTTTGTTTGTAAATGATGTCTGAGTGTTGGAATGCACACCTGGCTATCCGTAAATAAATAAAAACACGGAAGTTGTGCCATCTGGTTTGCTTAATATAAGGAATTTGAAATGATTTATACTTATGCTTTTACTTTTGATACTTAAGTATATTTTAGCAATTACATTTACTTGTGATACTTAACTTTATTAAAAATCAAATACTTTAAGACTTTTACTTAAGTAGTATTTTACTGGGTGACTTTAACTTTTACTTGAGTCATTTTCTATTAAAGTATCTCTACTTTTACTCAAGTATGACAATTGTGTATTGGTTGGTTTAAAACATTCTTAATGTGAGCAAAACGAAATATATGTTCTCTAATTCTCGCAAAAAAATGTTTTGGATGGACTACATATTTATTCATTGCATGGTTCTCCCATCGATCGGGTTCCCACCTCTAAGTATCTGGGTTTTTGGATTGACAAGGATTTAACGTTTAAAAAAAGATAATACTGATGAGCTAGTTAAAAAGCTACGATTTAAAGTGGGCTTCTTTTTTAGAAACAGATCTT
The DNA here is from genome assembly GCF_045679555.1 of Salvelinus alpinus. Taxonomy (NCBI): domain Eukaryota; kingdom Metazoa; phylum Chordata; class Actinopteri; order Salmoniformes; family Salmonidae; genus Salvelinus; species Salvelinus alpinus. The sequence continues at coordinate 5,531,069 of NC_092104.1, read as the reverse complement.
GCCACTCCCTAAACAGCAGGAAGCAGATCGTACAGTCAATTTTCCTGACAGTTCTTGACTATGTTGACACAATTTACCGTCTACCGTAGCGCCCTTTGCTTTATCACAGGTAACAGTTGTAATACTCATCACTACATCCTGTATAAAAAGGCTGATCCTCATTAACGTTTCAGGTTCCTCCGAACTCCACCAAATTTGGTAAATCCGCTGTTAGTTTTAATGTGCCTCACTACTGGAACAATTTGCAGAACTCATTACAATTGGATGTTCTGGTGCCGCTCGGACAGTTTAGGATTGATTGAGGACCTAGTAGCTAAACTGTTGTTCATCAACGTTGTGTTTTGTTTTACGTTGTATTTGGTTGTTGTATTGCTTTGATCAGGGCACCCATGGGATTGAGACCCTGGTCTCAATGGGTCTTTCCTGAATAAATAAAGAATAAAAAAGATTACAGTTATTGATCTAGTCTGTTATATCTGGAGTATTTCTCCTGTCTTATCCGGTGTCCTGTGTGAATTTAAGTATGCTCTCTCTAATTCTCTCTCTCTCTTTTTCCTCTCTCTCAGAGGACCTGAGCCCTAGGACCATGCCTCAGGACTACCTGGCCTGTTGACTCCTTACTGTCCCCAGTCCACCTGGCCCTGCTGCTGCTCCAGTTTCAACTGTTCTGCCTGCGGCTATGGAACCCTGACCTGTTCACCGGACGTGCTACCTGTCCCAGACCTGCTGTTTTCAACTCTCTAGAGACAACCTCCTCAAAAGGTTCTACAGCTGCACCATTGAGAGCATCTTGACTGGCTTCATCACCGCTTGATATGGCAACTGTTTGGCATCTGACCGCAAGGCGCTACAGAGTGTAGTGCCTACGGCCCAGTACATCACTGGGACCGAGTTCCCTGCCATCCAGGACCTCTATACCAGGCGGTGTCAGAGGAAGGTCCTAAAAATTGTCATAAGACTCCAGCCACCCAAGTCATAGACTGTTCTCTCTGCTACCGCACAGAACGCTGTACCAAGTCTGGAACCAACAGGACCCTGAATAGCTTCTAACCCCAAGCTCTAAGACTGCTAAATAGTTAACGCATTGTAGTTAACGCTACAAAGTCCACCTTGTTAACATGCAACATGTCAGCATCCCTCTGTTGACAAGGAAAATCATCTAGTGTCTCTGCTCCTACTACCATTACTTCTTCAACTTCACTCCTTTCTTCCACTCCTCTCAACGCCTCCGGATAGGAGACATTCAGCCCTTATCCTTCTCCTTCACCCTAACAGGACACTTCAGATGGAGTGGGCCACCATGCGGGTCAGTCGTTGTGCACCATTCACTTGATCCAATTCTTCATGTACAGTACCAGTCAAAAGTTTTTTGTACTATTTTCTACATGTCAAGACATCAGAACTATGAAACAAGCTGGTTGAGAGAATGCCAAGAGTGTGCAAAGCTGTCATCAAGGCAAAGGGTGGCAACTTTGAAGAATCTAAAATATAATTTCATTTGTTTAAGACTTTTTTGGTTACTACATGATTCCAAATGTGTTGTTTCATAGTTGATGTTTTCACTATTATTCTACAATGTTGAATTATTATTATTTTTTAATTAAGAAAAACCCTTGAATGAGTAGGTGTGTCCAAACTTTTGATTGGTACAGTACATCACTCGTTGGCCTCTGTACTGGTACAGATCTACTACTCACACCACTCCTCTCAGGATCCCTCCCTGTTGACCAATCTTCCTCTACTTTCGCCACTGCCTCAGCATATGACAACTTCTACACTACTCCAACCTTGGAAACCTCAAACCTGCCTCTCTCACACGGGACATTTCTGATCCCCCAGCTCCATGGGCACCCCTACAATTAACACGTACTTTCTCCAATGCCCTTCTGCACACTTCTCCCACCTAGGATCCTCCCTCCTTCACACTGTTGCCACATGCCCATAAACTTGACACCTGTGACAACGTAATGTAATTGGCACAAACGCTTGTACGGGCAAAGACTCAACATCAAAACTCAAAAGGACAGACAATGACTCTTCTGTTTCACCACTCACGCCACCCTGTCTGCGTCGCACCAAACGACAAGCATCACAAACACTGAGAATCTTCCCCTTCAGTTGGTCAACTTTTACATTTACCATTACCCCAGTAATCACTCCTCTCAATGGAGCCCTTACCTCTCTTGTCCCCATTCGTTTAACACGGAGAGCCTGCTCCCTCTGACCAGCAGAAACACAAACAATTATCACAAGACCACTTCTGAATACCTTCACCGATTCCACAGCACACAACTCTGTTTTCACCCACCCTGAAACCACAATGGATGTCACTCCCACTGTCACAGACTCATCTTTATCCTGACCCTCGGTTCATCACATCTACCACCTCCGATACTTCGCCCTCATTCACTTCCATTTCTCCTCCTGTCTTCGATCCGGCGTACAGCTCACTCTGCTGACACTTTCTACCGTTCTTCTATAACACATAATTTCCCTTTATCCCTCAATTTTTAACCAACTTAAGCTGATCCCTCTTCTTCCCTCTCTCTTCGACCTCCTCTGCCTCTCTTCTTCCCTCCATTCCTCCTCCGTATTCCAGGTATACAGAGCCTTCGGAAAGTATTCAGACCCCTTGACTTTTTCCACTTTGTTACATTACAGCCTTAATTCTAAAATTGATTAAATAAAAAGAATCCTCGGCAATCTAGACACAATATCCAACAAAATGAAAACAGGTTTTTAGAAATGTTTGAAAATGTATTAAAAATAAAAAACAGATACCTTATTTACATAAGTATTCAGACCCTTTGCTATGAGACTTAAAATGTAGAAAACGTGCATCCTGTTCCATTGATCATCCTCGAGATGTTTGTGCAACTTGATTGGAGTCCACCTTTGGTAAATTGAAATTGATTGGACATAATTCGGAAAAGCACACACCTGTCTATATTAGGTCCCACAGTTGACAGTGCATGTCAAGTCAAAAACCAAGCCATGAGGTCGAAGGAATTGTCCGTAGAGCTCCAAGACAGGATTGTGTCGAGGCACAGATCCGGGGAACGGTACCAAAAAATGTCTGCAGCATTGAAGGTCCCCAAGAACACAATGGCCTCTAATCATTCTTAAATGGAAGAAGTTTGGAACCACCAAGATTCTTTCTAGAACTGGCCGCCTGGCCAAACTGAGTAATCGAGGGAGAAGGGCCTTGGTCAGGGAGGTGACCATGAACCCGATGGTCATTCTGACAGAGCTCCAGAGTTCCTCTGTGGAGATGGGATAACCTTCCAGAAGGACAACCATCTCTGCAGCACTCCACCAATCAGGCCTTTATGGTAGAGTGGCCAGACGGAAGCCACTCCTCAGTAAAAGGCACATGACAGCCTGCTTGGAGTTTGCCAAAAGGCACCTAAAGACTCTCAGACCATGAGAAACAAAATTCTCTGGTCTGATGAAACCAAGATTGAATTCTTTGGCCTGAATTCCAAGTGTCACGTCTGGAGGAAACCTGGCACCAGCCCAGTGCCAGGTGAAGCATGGTGGCAGCATCATGCTGTGGAGATTATTTTTCAGCTGCATGGACTGCGACATCAAGGCAAATATGAACGGAGCAAAGTACTGAGAGATCCTTGATGAAAACCTGCTCCAGAGCACTCAGGACCTCAGACTGGGGTGAAGGTTCACCTTCCAACGGGACAACAACCCTAAGCACACAGCCAAGACAACGCAGAAGTGGCTTCAGGACAAGTCTCTGAATGTCCTTGAGTGGCCCAGCCAGAGCTGGACTTAAACCTGATCGAACATCTCTGGAGAGACCTGGAAATAACTGTGCAGTAACGCTCCCCATCCAACTTGACAGAGCTTGAGAGGATCTGCAGAGAAGAATGGGAGAAACTCCCAAAATATAGGTGTGCCAAGCTTGTAGTGTTATACCCAAGAAGACTCGAGGCTGTAATCGCTGTCAAAGGTGCTTCAACAAAGTACTGAGTAAAAGGTCTGAATTCTTATGTAAATGTAATATTTAAGTTTTTCATTTTTACCAAATTTGCTAACATTTCTAAAAAATAAAAATAAACGGTTTTTGCTTTGTCATTATGGGATATTCTAAGTAGATTGATGAGGGGGAAACACAATTTTTGAATAAGGCTATAACATAACAAAAATGTGGAAAGAGTCAAGGGGTCTGAATACTTTCCGAAGCCACTGTATGTCTCCTTATGATAATAAACTTCTCTTGATATACATCTTGTTCTTGCCCTCTCAAGGGACGCCATTTAACCGGATGTCACAATCTCCGTACAATCTGCACAAACCCCATCGGGATGTAGCCTCAACAGTGCAAAAACAACAGTAAACGGGATCAACTGTTTACATGCCACAGTATCCCGTTTTAGATCAGCATATGCCAGGCATCTTATCCGGGTTTCTCATAAACGTTTTCGGTTTATTGTAAACGGGATATTATGTTTCTATGTCAACTCAAAAATAGAATACTCAAGTATCCCGAATAATAACGAGATATTGGTGAGCATGTAAACTTGGTCAATGTTTTGATTGTCTCCTTTTCAAGTGTATTTAGAATAGAAACAAATAGAATATAACTTTATTGTCCAGTCAAGGATGGACATTTTCTTGATATCTCTATTGAATGTTGCCTAGAAACCCCACGTTGAATTGCATAGAATTCTGTCGGGCAGAAATTAAGGTTAGAATCAGGAACGTTTACTCTCACAGCTCTACAAGCCAGAATGTTGAGTAAAATTATATTTTAAAGTACTTTACCGGTTGTCCATGCGGTTGGTCCTTTTTAACGGTAGGAATGTGAGACAATATATCCACAGGAAAGTATAATTACATCAAATTTTAAAGCGCTGGTAGTGCGTTCAAATCACCAGAAGCATGCGCACAAGATAAAAAATACACGCAGGAGATGCATGCTGATTTACCGAGTTCGTGAACGTGTTTACAAGGTTAAAGAAATATGAACGCAGTACCAGCGTTTTGAAACGTTTATTTAATTATACTTTCCAGTGGATATATTGTCTCACATACCTACCGCCAAAAGGACCCAATTCACCTACAACCGGTAAAGTACTTTAACATATCATTTTATTCCACATTATGGTTTGTAAAGGTGGTGAATGGAAACTTTACCGATTCAAACGCTCATTCCCGAAGTAGAATTGTATGCAATTCAATTTCTGGTTTCCAGACAATATTGATTGCAACCAGAAGCCACACAATTGAAATTGAATCGTTGATATTCACCTCCAATTACACTAATAACGTTCTCTCTGAAACACAATAGGCTATTTAAAAAAATAATCATCTACCAGATCACTTGCTCAGTGTTTTTACGGTCAACTAAATAAAGCCTCTAAATGTGAGGGATTACTATGGGGTAAATGCCAAAGGAAGGAGAGACTAGAGGTCCAGTTTGACTTGTAAATTTACAGACAATATAGTGTTGCTGTGATGTCTACAGGTTGTGATTGCGGTATTGGCACTTGTCGTCCATGCGTAACTGTAGTGGTTCTATTCAATGTAGTCTAATCTGTGTACTCCCCATAATCCGAGCCATACATGATCGGATCACATGGTGGCATTGTTTGTTTTCAGAGACCGCTCATAATATAGTTTAAAAGACAACGTGAAGCTACTACAAATTCATTCATGAATTCTTCGCCACGCCTTTAAAACGTAAAGAAATTGTACTTGACCAATTGCAAGCCTTGAATCCCCACATAGCGCTCTGCCGATGATCAGACGACTAAAGGAGAAACTATTTAAATCTCTAATGAACAACTTGACTCTAGGTCACTCAACTCTCACTGCTCTCAGGCGCACACGAACCACAGTCTCGCTGATACTTGGATCATTGGACATAAACTCACTGAACACACGAGTAACTGTTAAAGAGCCGGTTATCTTTACATCGACGGACTTCACATTTGTTTGCGTGAGAAAGAAATGAAAAATATCACTTTTTCTCTGTGGATTGTCCTACTTTGTGAAATTGCGCTCTTTGCGTCGGGAGTGGAAGACAACGAACTTTTCAAAGGTAAAAAAATACATCTAATCCGACTATTTCATTGACATTTAACAGCATAATCCAGTGTTTCCCCATACTGGTTCCTTGGACCCTTAGGGGTGCACGTTTTGGTTTTTGCTTAACACTACACAGCTGATTCAACTAGTCATCAAGCTGTGATCATTTGAATCAGCTGTATAGTGTTAGGACCAATACCAAAACGTGCACCCCTTGAGGTACCGAGGTCTGAGTTTGGGGAAAGTTGGCATAGCCTATTCGGAAAGCCTACATTTTTTAAATGTTAGGCTATCCACTACAAGAATGACAGTAAATATGGGGAATATTATGCTACACGCCATGAGGAAAGGGTAATTCAGACAAGAAGCAGATTCAATGGAAATCCCAGAGTTAATTATCATTTTAACCCATTAGCACAGCATGTCTGGGTTTTGAATGCATCGATCCTCTCAGGACCAAGTGGTGAGATAATGGAGACTGGGAAGAGCGGGAATGGATTTTCATGTGAGATACGTGTCCTTGGGAAGTGCTCGTGATGTGGCGCAAAAGCCGGACTAGACGTCACATCGCGTGGTTCTATTTGGAATTTAGATTTTTCCGATGACTCCGCGTTATACCGAGAACGGCAGTGCCGCGCCAGGGCTGTTGGCTTGTTCTATAAGTCTGTAAATAATCATAATGATTTTAAGTTTGCTTTCATCTAGGAAAAAACATTTATTTTATGTCCATAATTATTCCACTGTATCCTGTTCCGAATAATAATTAATACAAACTTGGCAGTCAAGTTTACATTTTTTATAAAATTTAAAAAAAATCCTGAATATAGTATTTGCCTTGACACTTACCGGAAAGGGGAAACTAAAAGACGTTATTTCACGTGAAAGTGTCAGTAAGAACACAAGGCCATATGGAATAGAAGTGCAGGAGAGTTCTGGAGTGCCGAGATATTGAAGTATAGTAGGCAGCCGGCTTTGTATTTACAGCCAACTGATACTGTCACAGAGCAGTTGTAACCTACAGTACATTCCTACATTTTATACACTGTCTGTACAATAGTAGCAGGTTGCCTTCACAAAGGATTGCCAAAGGCTGCTTCTCAGTAACCACTTACCCCCCCATGTGCACTAAACTCCACACATAGGGTAGATGATAAACGGGGGGGGGAATGAAAAGCACAGGTCTTGATAGGTATCTCTATTTTGCTTTCACCAGTCTGGTGCAGTGAATGAAGAACCAAGGAAACATTGAGCCACCTTCAATATGCTAGCTCTTTTTACCTCCAATGCCAGGGAACAGCGATGGCGTGGCATGGGTGTAAAATTATGCTAATTCCTTTCTGGGATGAGAAATTTATTTACAATGCTATATCTAATCAGTTATTTTCTAATATTGTCCTGTGGCGCCCATACATTGATGGTAGTCTGGAGGGGCACAGAGGAGGACTTGAGTAGATTTGTGTTGGTACCCAAACTCTACTAATCCCCATTTATCATTTACAGAAGCGCATTGACAGGAAGTGCAATCTCCTCTACCTCGCTATTTTTAAAGGCGACAGCTTGAAACAATTTTCTTGGGCAAACGCTCCTAACATGCTGACTAGACTAGACTGGCCGTGCGTGTCTGCTATTGCGCGCATCAGCGAGCATTGCAAAATAAATATTTACATGCATGTTATTCAATCATTGCATCTACACTGCTCGTATGTGTCTGCGTAGCCAGGCGCTAAACAAGAACTTGTTTCTATTTGTGACGCTTGACGCTGCAAGTCCCACCTCTCGCATCTCCTCATTGGTTTTTAGGAGCATATACCCACGTGGGTGATTGAAAGATGAACTGAGGTCCACAGTCCAGTTGGTAGTGGTAATGCACCTTAAAGTTGGTTGCTAACCAACATATAAAGTCCAAAGAAGAAGTGTGAAGGAGAGATTAATAGAAACGAACTCGGTTTAACCCTTTTATTTGTGGATTGTCAGAGGACCTTGTGCGTTTCAGGTAAAATGACAACCCAATATTTATATCCCAGGACAAATTAGCTAGCAACATAAAGCTAACTAGTTAAATTGCAATACATTTTAATGCTTTCCGACCTGTCCCCAAGTCTTTTTTAATGTAGTTGGTTCAGAGTTCTTTTTGATATTTCAACCTGCGCGTCCTGATTCGTGTCTGGTGTGGGTCAAAATCAATATGCACCCGATGGCGCACGCGGTCAGTGTAGTCAGCATGTAAACTATGATTATGGCTTAAAATCCGATCAGAGAGAGAGAATGTCTTTGAGCGAGCAGAACATCATTGGCACAGATAAAATAATGTGAAACATAACTGTACATAAAGAAATGTGATTTAAAACAAGTGTGTGCATGCATTCATTTGTCCACCAGCAATAGTCACTTGTCATAGCTAGCCAGGTTGAGCAGTAAGTGCCTGCTTTTCCTTCACTCTGTGGTCCAACTCATCCCAAACACAATCGGGCGATTGTGGAGGCCAGGTCATCTGATGCAGCACTCCATCACGCTCCTTGGTCAAATAGCCCTTACACAGCCTGGAGGTGTGTGTTGGGTCATTGTCCTGTTGAAAAACAAATGGTTGTCCCGCTAAGCGCAAACCAGATGGGATGGCGTATCGCTACAGAATGCTGTGGTAGCCATGCTGGTTAAGTGTGCCTTGAATTCTAAATACATCAAATGTCACCAGTAAAGCATCATCAAACCACCTCCTCCTCCATGCTTCACGGTGGGAACCACACATGCAGAGATCATCCGTTCACCTACTCTGCGTCTCACAAAGACACGGCGGTTGGAAGCAAAACTTTCCAATTTGGACTCCTCAAACCAAAGGACCGATTTCCACTTGTCTAATGTCAATTGCTTGTGTTTCTTGGCGCAAGTATTATTGGATTCCATTAGTAGTGGTTTCTTTGCAGCAATTCGACCCATGAAGTCCTGATTTCACGCTGTCTCCTCTGAACAGTTGTCTGTTACTTGAATTCTGTGAAGCATTTATTTGGGCTGCAATTTCTGAGGCTGGTAACTCTAATGGACTTATCCTCTGCAGCAGAGGTAACTCTGGGTCTTCGGTTCCTGTGGCGGTCCTCATGAGAGCCAGTTTCATCATAGCGCTTGATGGCTTTTACAATTGCACAACTTTCAAAGTTATTCATTTTCTGGATTGACTGACCATGTCTTAAGGTAATGCTGGACTATCGTTTCTCTTTGCTTATTTGAGCTGTTCTTGCCATAATAGGGACTTGGTCTTTTACCAAAAAGGGTTATGTTCTATATACCACCCCTACCTTGTCACAACACTGATTGGCTAAAAACTCATTAAAAAGGAAAGAAATTTCACAAATTCACTTTTGACAAGGCAAACCTGTTAATTGAAATGCATTCCAGGTGACTACCTCATGAAGCTGGTTGAGAGAATTCTAAGAGTGTACAAGCTGACATCAAGGCAAAGGGTGGCTACTTTGCAGAATCTCAAATGTTTTTTGGGGGGGCGGTTACTACATGATTCAATGTTTCATAGGTTTGAATGTCTTAATTTTTCTACAATGTAGAAAATAGTAAAAATAAAGCGTGTCCAAACCTTTTGACTGGGGAGAATCTGCTACCATTCATTGAGTACATAATCAGTCCCCAATAATGCAATGTAAACTGACAAACCAGATAAAGCTGATTCTGACATACTAAACTCAGGTTATTTGCCAAATACATTTGCATGGACAGGAATTTGACTGAATTGGTGCTGCCACAAACAAAATGTATAATGATGCAGAATTTCCACAGATCCAAAATATAGTAAGAACACTAAGCTGCATGTAACCTAGTAGGTTAATGGCACAACGCTATTACCTAAAGGTTAATGTGGAAAAATCTGTGCCCTTGAATGAAGCACTTAACCCTAATTACTCTGGATAAGAACTTCTGCTAAATGACCAATTTAAACAAACCAAGCTAAATTATGTTGGAAGATATGTGCAGTTTTGGGATGACTGTGCAGGGTAAATAGTGCGAAGTCCATGGATGAGAGGACCAGGTGGACTTTTGATTACCATGGCACGTGGGAAGTAACTGTTCAAGTAGTGGGAGGTTTTGGTCACGTTTGACCTGAACTGTTTGCCTGAGGGGAGTCTTTGGTGGAAGGGGTCGACGGTTATCTTTACTGCAAGCTTCCTTGCCCTGGAGTCGTACAGGACCTCAATAGAGGGCAGGCGGCAGCCAATGGTCCCCCTCAGCAGACCGGACAATCCATTGCGATGATGATGATGAGGATTGGACTTTATGGTGATTTAGAATTGACTCGGTACACACAGCATTCATTGGAGGACAGAACAACTGGCGTGAGGAGTTGAAATGTTTTAGCATCTTAATGTTGTGTTCGAGGTAGCAGTCCATTTTAAGACTCCTGTATCGACAGAGTAAAACTATGGCTAATAATTTAGCCAATTAAGTGATGAGGTGACTTGACTAAGCCCAGCTGTAGGGCCATTCCATGGGAGGAGTGATGCTGATGCACAGGTGCTATCCTATAGGTTCATGAGGTCCACTCTACAGTGTATATGACAGTAATCATCCTAAACCTCTCAAACGCAATATTCCTAGACTAATGCGAAACTGCAGCAAATCAAATGATTGAGACCTAAAGCTGAACCAATGAGGTGCCTCTAACACGGCTCATAAACGAGCACGATTGACTGGTAGAGCCGCCCTCCTCACAATAAAGACAAATGTGAGATCTGCTAGCCCCCCCAACACACTAAGCACTAGGCTACCTGCTGGTTACTGGCCCAACACAATAACCACTAGGCTACCTGCTGGTTACTGGCCCAACACACTAACCACTAGGCTACCTGCTGGTTACTGGCCCAACACACTAACCACTAGGCTACCTGCTGGTTACTGGCCCAACACACTAAGCACTAGGCTACCTGCTGGTTACTAGTCCAACACTCTAACCACTAGGCTACCTGCTGGTTACTAGTCCAACACTCTAACCACTAGGCTACCTGCTGGTTACTAGTCCAACACTCTAACCACTAGGCTACCTGCCGCCCCAATAACCTGTGTAGTCCCTGCTGCTACAACTGACAGTAATAACATGTTTGATTGAAATGAGGGACACTCCCCATGTGAGGGTATATAGGTGCCTCCCTACATGTTGTATTATTCAAGGCTCTGAAGGCGACTCCTGCTGAACTGTAAACCTAAGCTGGGCTGAAGTACGTTTTGAGTGTCTTTTTCCATGCAGCTAGAGATGTTGCTCATCCTAATGCCCCCCCCCCCGCCCCCCCGCCCCCCCCCCTAGATGAGGAGTTCAAAGTGCTCTACGGTGACGAGGCGCTCCATGACCGGATCACATACAACATGAGGAAGAGCCTGAATCTAGACGTGGACGGCTGCATCCTTCTGCCTGGTGAGAAGAGGAGTCTGCAGGAGTGTGGCTTCAACGTCACAGCCAAGACCTTCTTCATCATCCACGGCTGGACGGTAAACGGAAGCACACACACTCTTTATCCCCATATTCCACCTTGCTGTCACCGGTTGCTTTAGTGAGCCTTTGCTGTGTATTTAGGCAGAGGGTCGCTCTTCAAAGGGTTGTGTGTGTAAGTTTGAGGCTCACCGACTTGCTCTCTCCTATACAGACGAGTGGGATGTTTGAGAGTTGGATGCAGAAGCTGGTGTCTGCCATGATGCAGCGAGAACCGGAGGCCAACGTGGTCATCGTTGATTGGCTTCCCATGGCCCACCAGCTCTACCCCGATGCGGTCAACCACACCCACCAAGTTGGCCTCAGTGTCGCCACCACCATCAACTGGCTCCAGGTATGTGTGTGTGATTTGATTGTTCAGCGGTCTATTACGTTGCAGTATCAGTGAGGGCTGTTGAATACATTGATCTTTAAGCTTACATGTACTGACTGTTCATAAACACATCACCCCTTTATAGTGTCCTTTCTCTCAGGGACATTTATCTAAATGATTGATGTGGGACAGGGCCTCGTTTTCCAGTTGCGATATAACTTTAGCGTTACGATCGTAGCGGTTGCGTCGTTATTTAAGAGCCGACTTAAACTTTTTTTTTTTTTTACAAAAAAAGTGTTTACCAAACGTTCACGTAGAGTTCGTTAAGTGCATCGTTAGACCATGTGTCTACCGATGGGATCGAAAGAATAGCAACGCTGCTCTCGGATCAGCCTTCTCCACTCAAATCTTACCTAAACATTATAATTATTCCACTACTACTGACAATGGATCAGCTCCTAGAGGGATTACTTCCTATGGCTGCAAATATTGAGGCGGCTTATGATGCTTACATAATAATAATAATAATAATAATAATAATAATACACTAAATTTGACTGGGCACCTTGGTACACATTAAACGTCTTGAGGCTAACATGAGACCGTAGCCTAGTGGCTACTTAATGCAGTCATCTCGGTTTTTATTTGAAAGCCAAATTTTATCTTTCACTTGTTTTTGTAACTATTTGTCACAAGAATTTCCAATCCCAATGATAATAACAATCAATCAATAGCTCTGACCAATTCCTGAGGTTTGTAAGACCATGGGTATAATAATAATTAGTCAGACTCAGCTTATACAAAAGGTTAGTACAGTTTATTCAGAGAACGTTCTAAAGTCAAGAATACAAAACAATTAATTTTATACTGACTTCTCACGCACACACACACACAACCATACACACATACACACAACCATACAAGAATACATGGACACAACCATACGCACACACATACACTACCCAGACGACAGAGATCAGTGACCTTGTCCTTGACACGTACTCCCCGTTCTCTCCCAAATCTCTAGTCAGGTCGGCACCAAGCTCAGACAGTCTGTGTTTATAATACCATAAAGACATATTGTTTTACCCTCATTCTGACTAGACTACACATTTATTGATTATGATTTTATACATTCTAGTCAATTCCATACAATTATGTTTCAGGGCGGAATATTCTAATCATTCAATTAACAAATAATTCTCAACTATCACAATTGCAAATCATTTGGGAACTTGATATTTTTTTAAGTTAATCTTTTATTTAACTAGGCAAGTCAGTTAAGAACACATTCTTATTTTCAATGACGGCCTAGGAACAGTGGGTAAACTGCCTTGTTCAGGGACAGAACAACAGATTTTTACCTTATCAGCTCGGGGATTTGATCTTGCCAACACACAGTCCAACACTCTAACCACTAGGCTACCTGCCACCCGACTTGTCAACTTCGTTCTGACGTTATCGGCGGTCAGTCGGATAGATGCCTAGCCTAAAAATCTCGATTCTGTGTTTAGCGGAGATCTTCTGTGAATAAAAGGACGTGAAAGAACCCCCCCCCCCAAAAAGAGATCTAATGATATACTTTGGCTGCTCTACGAGTGGTCTTGATCAAAAGCTCTGGGGAAACAGAATGGTGTTTATTAAAGATGGTTCTAATGATACTCTCAATACTAGGAAGGCTCTGGGGAAATGAGGCCCAGGACCGTCAAGTAGTTTAGTGAGTTAGCTCCAGTGTGCTAGAGAGGACAGCTGAGTGTCCCAATACCCTTCCAGTCCAGCCAGCTGACTACAGTAATGGTGATGTGCAGGATTGACTGGCTGGGAACTTTTCCCTCAGGAACAGAACAGCTGGCAGTGTTTTCAGGTGTTGGGAAATCCTGGTATGCTGTGAATTCTAATGAGGGAGTTGTGGGTATTTTCCATTTGGTTGTACGGGAACTCGCCAGATGCTCTTGGGGAAGAGTTGTCCTCTGTCTAGTTTGCAATGGGTCTCGTTCTCATCACGAGTCAACTGCTGTGTGACCTAGTGTGTCTCTCCATCTTGACTTCCACTAAGAGCAGAGACTGGGTGTGGTTCCAATCCACCGTACCGCTTTCCTTTCTACCTATCTGTTCAGATGGCTGAGAGGGAAAAGGAGGCTATTTAACAGTATTGGGACGCATTCGATGTCTCATTCAGGCCAGGCTCTGTCCCCTTAACAGGCCAGGACACCGCTGACACACAAGCCCAGGGTTCAGGCTGTGGGTAACAGGGTAGACTGCCTTCAGAGATGAGCAGAAGGTGGAAGTGCTTTTACATGGAAGGGAGAGCGTGAACGTATTCTGATGACTCATCTCCACTGGGATTTGCTGGTGCCCAGGGAACGACTGACTGCTATTGGCTGAGGGCCCGTGTGTGTGTGTGTGGCAGCAGCTGATGTCGGTTGTCATGTATCCGATAGGAGGAACAGCAGCTGCCCCTGCAGAATGTGCACCTGATTGGCTACAGCTTGGGGGCCCATGTGGCAGGCTACGCTGGAACGTCTGTGCGAGGGACTATTGGCAGAATCACGGGTAAGTTGTGGGAGGTTCATGACCTCATTCACTGTTGCTCCTCATGACTCTGAACAGGCAACAGTCTGAGCCTTTGGAATGGTGCCAATCCCCTTTTTTTAAATCAAACTCCATATAGTCAAGTATGAAACCAGTACCACCTTAGCATCGACATGTCTTCATGGAGGGATGGCTGTGGCTGTAGTCACGGTGTATTGACTGCTAAGCTGTGGCTGTATGCCTAATAGATCTTAGACACACCTGTCTTGTCCACCAAATGAGACGTTCCTGTTTCTCCAATCTCTCCTATAGGTCTAGATCCGGCAGGGCCCATGTTTGAGGGGGTGGGAGATGATAAGCGCCTCTCATCGGGCGACGCCGACTTTGTGGACATCCTGCATACGTACACGCGCGAGGCACTGGGTATAAGCATTGGGATCCAGCAGCCCATCGGCGACATTGACATCTACCCCAACGGTGGAGACGTGCAGCCCGGCTGCTCCCTGAGGGAGATGCTTACCAGTGCAGCTGGAGGAAGTGAGTACCACACACAGGAAGAAGTCACTGAGGGTGTGCCCCCACCCACAAGTCTAAAAGCATTGGATTGGTGTAGGCATAGGCTAGAGGGAGTTTCCATACACCAGTCACTTCCTTTCAAATCCATGAAGGGAAGTGAACAAGTGCTCACTTTGGTTGGAAGGAGAGATTGTTGGAACGCACCACTAAACGCAGTGCTGTACCAAGTCTAACTGACTGGTATTTTCTGCTGCTGTTCCTTTGGCTAGATGGGAGTTGGCTGTTGTCTGTTGGTTGTTGGCTGCTTGTCATGTGATTGGGTAGCTGTTCCCCCTGTTGCTTATCAGTGCTGTACAACTCTTTGCTCCTCAGGCTTCATGGATGTGATGAAGTGTGAACACGAGCGGGCTGTGCTCCTGTTCGTGGACTCGCTGATGAACAACGAGTACGTGAGCCTTGCCTACCAGTGCACCGACCCCGAACGCTTCAAGAAGGGCATCTGTCTGAGCTGCCGCAAGAATCGCTGCAATAACATGGGTTACAACGCCAAGAAGATGAGGAAGAGGAGCAACTGCAAGATGTACCTGAAGACCCGTGCTGCCACACCCTTCGGAGGTGAGCTGGGGATTATTTTTGTTTGTGTGGGGGGACATATTGCCATGGGGCAAAGAAATGTGCCGTTTTATAATTCACATTTTGCCATGTTCCCTCATCCGCATGGCTAGGTTTCCATCCGACAGATTTTCATGCAAATATTCTTACATTTTGGGGGGGGGGGGGGAAACAATGTGTATTTTCCCACCAGAGAAGTGTTTTTCCATTAAATTGTCTTGTTGTAAATAAAAGGCAGTGAGTGACGACATGGTGCACATACCTTGACCTTCTGCGGTTAATTTCCCATGTACGAAATAGTGTACCATGTCCCGACCCATTTTCAACTCTGCTGATGGTTATTCTCATGTGTGTGTGATATAAATAAAATGATTTGTCACATGCGCTGAATACAACAGGTGTAAACATAACTGTGAAGTGCTTGCAGTTTCTAAGAAAAATAAAAGTGAAGGAAATATTTAATGAATAAACTAAAGTAAAATAGTTTTGGTAGCCATTTTAATTATCTGTTCAGCAGTCTTATGGCTTGGGGGGTAAAAGCTGTTAAGGAGCCTTTTGGACCTAGACTTTGCTCCGGTACCACTTTCTGTGCGGCAGCAGAGAGAACAGTCTATGATTAGGGTGGCTGGAGTCGTTACATTTTTAGAGTTTTCATCTGATACCGCCTAGTATAGAGATCCTGGATGGCAGGAAGCTTGGACTTAGTGATGTACTGGGCTGTACGCACTGCCCTCTGTAGCACCTTGCGGTCGGTAGCCGAGCAGTTTCCATACCAGGTGGTGTTATAACCAGTCAGGATGCTCTCGATGGTGCAGCTGTGGAACCTTTTGAGGCTCTGAGGAGCCATGCTAAGTCTTTTCAGTCTTCTGTGGGGGAAGAGACGTTGTCATGCCCTCTTCACGGCTGGGTGAACAGGGAGTACAGGGGGGGACTAGGCACACACCCCGTGTTGAGGGTCAGTGTGGCGGATGTGTTGTTACCTACCCTTACCACCTGGGGGCGGCCCATCAAGAAGTCCAGGATCCTGTTGCAGAGGGAGGTGTTTAATCCCAGGGTCCATAGCTTTGCGGTGATCTATGTGGGCACCAAGGGATTTTCTTATTTTTTTTATTTATTTATGCATTAACTAGGCAGGTCACTTAAGAACATTCTTATTTACAAAGACTGCCTACACTATGGTGTTGAACACTGAGCTGTAGTCAATGAACAGCATTCTCAAGTAGTTGTTCCTTTTGTCCAGGTGTGAAAGGGCAGTGTGGAGTGCAATAGAGATTGCGTCATCTGTGGCGCTGTTGGTGCGGTATGTGAATTGGAGTTGGTCTGTTCCCAAACTTTCTATAGTCCCGTACCCCTTCAAAACAGTCAACCACCAGCTGCGTACCCCCTCTATCACCAGGGTCAGCGCACTCTCAAATGTTGTTTTTTGCCATTGAATGCCTGCCACACACACTATACAATACATTTATTAAATGTAAGACTGAGTGAGGTTTTTTTCACAACCCGGCTCATGGTAAGTGACAGAGCTCTTTATAGGACCAGGACACAAATAATAATCAGTCGTTTTGCTCATTATTTTGCCATCTTCCATATAAAACCTTATTTGTTCATAAAAAATTGTGAGTAACTCCCCACAGGTTAATGAGACGGTGTACTTGAAGGGATACCCGTAACTCTGCAATGTTGTATTTAGTTTTCATGCTAGTGAGGGTTGAGAATCCACACTCAGATAGGTACGTGGTTACAAAGGGCATCAGTGTCTTAATTTGCCAAGGCAAGAAACTCAGAGCAGCCATATCCAGAAATCTGGCAGTAGCTTCTGATTTTTAAATTAAATTTTCACAGAACCGCTTGTTGCAATTTCAATGATGCTCTTGTTCAGATGGTGGTAAATGGACTGGCGGCAGGGCATGAAAGGGATACCGAATCCAGTTTGTTTTGGGGAAAGTAATTGGGCACCCACCTCACTCAGGTGCTTCGCTATATCACATTTGACATTGTCCGTAAACTTGAGTTAATTTGCACGCAAATCATACATACAATGATGGAAAGACCTGTTGTCCTTTTTAATGCAGACAGAAGAGCTCCAACTTCTTAGCCTCAATTTTGTACCACACATTGAATATAGTTGCAGAGAGTCCCTGTAATCCTATATTCAGATCATTCAGGCGAGGAAAAAACATCACCCAGACAGGCCAGTAGTGTGAGAAACTTGTCATCATGCAAGCGGTCAGACAAGTGAATTGGAGTCAGTAAAAACTTTAAGCTCGTCTCTCAATTAAAAAAATTTGTCAATACTTTGCCCCGTGATAACCAGCGCACTTCTGTATATTGTAAACGCGTTACATGGTCGCTGCCCATATCATTGCATTATGCAGAAAATACACGAGTTCAGGGGCCTTGCTTTAATAAAGTTAACCATTTTCACTAGTGTCAAACGTCTTTCAAGCTGTCAGAGCCTCTCGATGGATGCTGCAGTGTACCCAAGTGGCGTCGGGAGCAACTGCTTGCGCGTTACCACTCCACTATGTCTCCCTGTCATGGCTTTTGCGCCATCAGTACAGATACCAACACATCTTGACCACAAGTCCATTTGCTGTCACAAAGCTGTCCAGTACTTTAAAAATATCCTCATGTTGTCCTGGTTTCCAGTGGTTTGCCGGAGAGGATATCTTCCTTAATTGAACCCCCCCCAAAAACGTAACGGACATGTACCAGGCCCGCCACGTCTGACTCATCCAGCTGTAACGCATATAATTCACTGGCTTGTATGCTAAGCAGTAATTGTTTTAAAACGTCTCCTGCCATGTCACTGATGCGTCGTGAAACAACAGTGTTTGAAGAAATTGTCTGTAGTTTTTTTTGGCCTTTCCCCCCCCAGCATTGTCCCAGCCATATCTGTGGTAGCAGGAAGAATTAAGTCCTCCACAATAGTATGGGGCTTGCCTGTCCTAGCCACTCGGTAGCTCACCATATAAGACACTTCTAGCCCCTTCTTACTAATGGTATCTGTTGCTTTTATACATGTCTTACTACTCGACATGTCGTCTTCATTCTCGCTGAAATCTCCTGTGCCTAATTTTATTGGACTCTATCAGGGACAGGTGGAAAATGTCAGTGAAGAACCTTGCAAGTAGGTCAGCGCATGCGCTGAGTAAAAGTCCTGGTAATCTGTCTAGCCCTGTGTCTTTGAATGTTGACCTGGTTTAAAAGTCTTACTCGCATCGGCTACCAAGAGTGTGATCCCAGTCGTCCGGAACGGCTGGTGCTCTCATGCGTGTTGCTTGCATGCATAAAGTAATTTAGCTCGTCTGGTAGACTTGTGTCCCTGGGCTGCTCGTGGCTGGGCTTCTTTGTAGTCTGTAATAGTTTGCAAGCCCTGCCATATCTTAGCATCAGAGCCGGTGTAGTAGGATTGAATCTTAGTCCTGTATTGACACTGCCTGTTTGCCTTCCGAAGAGCCATCATAGCGGGATTTCTCATAAGCTTCCGGTTTAGAGTCCTGCTCCTTGAAAGTGGCAGCTCTACCCTTTAGCTCAGTGTGGATGTTTATATAAATAAAAGATCCCAGAAATGTTCCTTTCGCACAAGTTATTGCTCTCCAATTTTGGTCACAAATTTGTTTCGATCCCTGTTACTGAGATTTTCTGGGGACAATAAGCCCACTAATGTGCAGTTTTGTCACAACACAATGCCACAGATGTCTCTAGTTTTGCCGAAGTGTGCAAATTTCCATGCTGACTGCAGGCATGTTCACGAGAGCTGTTGCTAGATTATTTAATGTTAGTTTCTCTACCATAAGGTGCCTCCAAGGTCGTTTTAGAGAATTTGACAGTACGTCCAACAGGCCGCAAAACCGCAGACCACGCCAGCCTAGGACCTCCACATCTGTTTTCTTCACCTGCAGGATCATCTGAGACTAGCCACCCGGACTGCTGATGACTGAATAATTTCTTCACAAACGGTCTCGGGGAAACTCATCTGCGTCCTCGTCGTCTTGACCAGACTACAGTTTGCCGTTGTATCTGACTTCAGTGGGCAAATGCTCACTTTTGATGGCCACTGGCATGCTCAAGTGTGCTCTTTGTGGATGAATCCCGATTTCAACTGTACCAGGCAGACCATGTACGTGTGGGCAAGCGGTTTGCTGATGTCAATATTGTGATCAGAGTGCCTCATAGTGTGGTAATGGGCAGGCATAAGTTAGGTGAGACAATTGCATTTTCAATGTTAATTCTGAATGCACAGAGATACCGTGACAAGATCCTGAGGCCCATTGTCGTGCCAGTCATCTGCCGCCATCACCTCATGTTTCAGCATGATAATGCAACGGCCCCATGTCACAAGGATCTGCACACAATTCCTGGAAGCTGAAAATGTCCCAGTTCTTCCATGGCCTGCATACTCACCAGACAGGTCACCCATTGAGCATGTTTGGGATGCTCTGGATCGACGTGTAGGACCACGTGTTCCCGTCCCTGCCAATATCCAGCAACTTCGCACAGCCATTGAGGAGTGGGACAACATTCCACAGACTACAATCAGCCTGATCAACTCTATCTGAAGGAGATGTCGAATGGCGATCACACCAGATACTGACTGGTTTTCTGATCCACGCCCCTTACTTTTTTTTTAAGGTGTGTGTGTGACCAACCGACGCATATCTGTATTCCCAGTCAAGTGAAATCCATAAATTAGGGCTTAATGAATATTATTCCAGTTGACTGATCTCCTTTTTATATGAACTCTAATTCAGTAAAATCTTTGAAATTGTTGCACTTATATTTTTGATCAATGTTTCTATGCAAAAAAAATTCAATAGAAAAACAAGAAATGCAGCGAGTTTGCTGTCATTCCAGCTTCAGTTTGAAGTGATTGTGTTGGCTAGCTCCTCTGAATAGTAACCTGGCTAGGAAGTAAATGCTCTAATGCCTGGTGAATTTGTCCATTAAGCTCCTTGTTATAGAAAACAGCTTAAACAAACAAATGTCGATACTTTTCTGTTATTCTGGCTGCACTGTTTGACGTTACAGTTAGCAGATGTTTTCTAGCTAGCAAGCGAGGGATAAGAATGTTGCCAGCCATCATTGCAACGGAATATTTAGACCGAACGCCTGGGTGGCGTCCATAGATTTATAACAAGACCTAACTTGTCTCTGGCAAGTGAACGAACAGGTGGCTAGGGTAGCAACCCTAGATTTGGTTCAGGACTATCTTGTGGAAGGATGAAATGGTATAAATACATGCATAATAAAAAATAAATGAAAATATCAGTCATTTTAATATGTTAACCTGTTGCATAAAAGTGATGCCTTGTGAACATGTGTTTGGGGGATATATTACCACAGTTTCTCTACTTCGTCTTGGGCTTAACACTTGTGCCAATATCCTCCAGACACCGGCTTCTCGGGCATTATCACTTAAATATAACACACCTTATCAGTACTTGACCAGTAGCCAAGCGATTATCTCCGAACCTGTTTTTTTTTATGACCCAGTCACACCTTGCAGTCATAAAGCTACTGTATGGCTCCTGTTTATGCCCCTGCCTTGTGCGTTTGTCCCTCCTAGGCATCCATTATCAGATGAAGATGCACGTGTTCAACAGAAAGCAGGCTGACGATGCTGACCCAACCTTCCACGTCAAGCTGTATGGAGCTCACAATGACACCGATGACCTGCATGTAGACTTGTGAGTACTGCTGCACTTTACTCTTCTCTACTCAGTGGCAGTTAGCCTAGCGGTTTGGGCCTGATTTAGACTTAGGAAATGTACGCCTTTCCTACGCACTTAGTAGCTGGTATTCAGACTTGCCTTATGCAGATTTGTAAATAAGCTTTCCTTGTGTGCACTGAATACATTTAATTCAACCTCTGAAAACCCTTCCACTTGCTGGCAAACAGATGTTCTATGGGTTGTCATTCAATAGGGTTTTCAGTACATTTTTCTAATGCCAGCCCTTTAAATACGGTGTACTTAAAAAAAGAAATTATTCAATTTGCTGACACTCACTAGAATGCATGGACATATTTGTCTGTTTCAGCTCCAACTCAATAGTAGCTAGTTTTTAGGTTAGGAACGTATGAATCATAAAAAATAATAAAAACTTTACGCACCAAAATGGTGGTTTTGAGTTGTCCTAAAAATTGTTATGTTCAATCTATGACATATTGGAAGATGAGCAGTGTACAATAGGGATTGACCAGTAATAATCCTCAGTGATCATGGAACTGTTTTGATGGCGGTCCTGTTGTCGTGAACCGTGCTACAAGTTTAAACTGCTAGGTAAACTCTTCATTCCGTAATGATTCAAATAGGTTACATCTCCCAAATTATGATGCGTTAGCCTAATATGATCCACTAATGCTAGTGGCCCTCAGGAACAACTACACCAACGTGACAGACGAAAGGTGACTGGAATTATGTGGGCTTCAAATTGAAGGAAAAGAACGTGACAGTTATACTTGTATGTGGGTATTACTTACGGTGGCTAACGTTTAACACGATTCAACTCTGCAGGTTTTATAGAAGCCTAGTTTTTGAGTCTCCAAACTTCACCCGCGCAAATTCAGAATAACGGCACAGCTATTTATAGCCCAATTCACGCCATGTTGAGGAGATTTTCAGTTTGCGTCCAAATGACCGGTTTCACATTCGTCTCCAGTTATCATAAGGAAAATAATCTTAAACAATTGCTATGTGTATTTCCACCAGTGGAGGCTGCTGAGGGGAGGACGGCTCATAATAATGGCTGGAACGGAGCAGATGGAACGGCATGAAGCCATGTTTTGACTGCATTTGATACTATTCCGCTCTAGCTGTTACCACGAGCCCATCATCCCCGATTTTTTTTCAAGTTACCCGTCAACCTCTTGTGACTCACAATCCCCTTCTCCAAATGGATGACTCATTTACCTTTATCAATGTATAAATTACAGTGCATGTAGATTTATATTTACAAAGGGGGGGTTAAGTGATGCAGAATACAGCATTGACACCACCACACGAATAGCAGGTGAATAGTGATGATATTAGTACTATAATTATATTCTGCTGCTTAAGGTAAAGGTTAGAACTCATAGATAGAAGTATAACAAGGGAATTGCCTTATTTTTTTACGTACGCTTAACTCTGGTCGGAATTCACCCACTTCGAGCTTTTGGGCCAGTAACCAAAAGGTCGCTAGTTCGAATACCTGAGCCGACAAGGAGAAATGGCGCAAGACCACCGAAAGACACTTAACCCAAGTTGCTCCAGGGTTGCTGTTGATAGTGGCTGATCTTGGCCGTGACCCTTTGGGATATAAAAAAAATAATAATAATCCAATTCACACGTGTATAAAACACACTTATATGTGTGCAAATATAAAATGGTGCAAAATATGAAATGGTGCAAATATAAACACTTACTACTGTACTCATGTATACAGAAACTGTAAACACTTGAGTTGTCTAGTGTAATGGCAATTAGTGAATACATTTATTTTAACTATCTAATGACCTGTGACTGACCGTTTTTGTGTCTCTCTCCCCCCTCCAGTCCAAACAAAGTGGGTCTGAACCTGACCAACACCTTCCTGGTCTTCACCGAGGACGACATCGGGGATCTGCTGAAGATCCGTCTGAGCTGGGAGGGGGCGTCCGAGTCGCTAGGGTCTCTCTGGAAGAACATGAAGAAGTCTTTCTGGTCCTGGAACAGCAACGGCCCGCCCAGCAACCAGGTGCTGGAGGTCCGCAGGATCCGTGTCAAGTGTGGAGAAACGCAGAAGAAGTAAGTTGGGAGGCAGAAAGCGATGGCCATTTTTTTTTTTTTTTTCTCCACATACCATTCAATGAGTTGTTGGTTCCATAGAATGGAAAAGGAGTTCAAAATTGGGATTTCAATTCTAGTAATTGTATTTCTATAGTTGGTTCTCCAAGCAGAGTCGGCTGTCTTTGATTTGATAATCCTCTCACTCAAACAGCCTTTGTTTATAAATCAGGAAATGGAGTCATTTAGTCATGAATCAACTGCATCTTGCCGTTAAACATTACGTTTTTATATTTTCACTTTATGAACTGGGATTTGGTTGTTTTTAGCATATTTTTATCTGCTGCTCTATGTTGTGCTGTCGGTTCCTTGTTTCACTTATTGGTTTGTGCTTGTGTAGGTTCACATTCTGTGCCCAGGACCCCTCGGTGACTGAGATCTCTCCAGGACAGGTTATCACTTACGTCAAGTGTCGTGATGGCTGGGAGGTCAAACCCAGTAAAAAAAGGTACAGCTCAGCCCATTCACTTAGTGTTGCGTTCCCTAACGGTGTCTTATTCTTAGATACAGAATTGTATTATTTTAAACCATTAGGTCCTGAGATGACTGGATACATGTCTAGTCAATCCAGTATATTGACCCGGTCCTCTTGCTTTGACAGGTTGCATAACTTATAAGGATTCAGCACTTCAATCAATCAACGCACCAATGGCATGGGACCGAAAGGCGGAAGGAATGTCGGTAAGGACCGCCTTTTCTTCATCTGAGCACTTTGATTGGAGGAGTGATGAGCCCACGGTGGGAGGACCTTGGACTTGGGATGCGCCTGGATGTTTACTGGTGGTCACATGACTCTGGGCTCTGGCCAATGGGACGGCGGGAGGCTTCACGTGCGCTGTCTGTCAGGACCTGAGAATTCCCGGAGTGTTTCTTTTGTACGGACGGACTGTTCAACTCGGGGAAAATAAACGGTTGTGTTATCCATCGGACATTTCCCCCCCCCCAACAAACCTAGTCTCTTTACTGTATATTTGTATACATTTTCTGAAAATGGAAGCACTGCAAGACCATGGTTATTTATCAATCCCAACCACATCCTGTACTGAAGCACATAGTTACGGTTTGAATCATTTCCTCTGAGATGCAGTGTTTTGTGTGGTTGAGTGACTTATCTTTTGCATGTGTGAATGTGTTTGCATGCATGTAGTGTATGTGTGGCGTGACCAAGGGTATGAGCGTGCCTATTGGCTAGAGCGAGTTTAATGTGACTACACTGTAAAACTGAAGGACGTGACGGGCTACATGCACTTGATCTTTCACTGTTTTTTCCCAGGTTTTCCTGAAATCTCGGTTGGACGATTGCGGATTTTAGTTCCTTCGGTGTCCGGTAATCTTCCAACTGGGATTTGGGGAAAAACCCGGGAATTTGAGGGAAATTTAACAGAATTTTGCTACCCTACTTCTGTGTAACGTGTTACTATTGTAATTTCGATGTACCACGTCTGTGGCTGTGTTTATGTATATAATGTAAATGGTTTTTTGAAGAAAAAAAAAATCACTTTGTAATTATTTTTTGTGTTTTTTCTTTCGGCTGGATGACCAAGGTGCATGACCTAACAGGCTGTTCCTTTTGGCTCATCCTCAAAGTATAGAATAGTTTAAATTACTGCAGAAGTTTCATGTTTTAATCTCCGGTTTTACTTACAGATTAGGTTACTACTTTAAGTATGACACTTATGTTGCACTAACTTATGCCCCAAAAAATCTGATCATTCCCAGATGTTCAGTGAGCTCGATGCTGAAAAGACACGTTTTCAACCCAAGTCGTTTCAACATCGTTTGCGCCTATGTACTGTTACGTTTTATGTACTGCCTTCCAGAGGCCTAGAACTACTGTTGCCACGGTTTCAGATTCCTTGGCTTGTCTGGGTCAGCGGTGCTACTTTCTTAGTTGTGTTACAGTGCCGGGGAGTTTGGCCTCATTTTGACAGTGGAAATTCACCAATGCAACTCTAGCAGTAGTCTACGTAGGCCATGGTGTGATGCTGGGATTAATCTTACGGAATCTAGTAAACATTCCAAAAATTGTTTTTGGGGGGTTATGACCCACATCTGACAAGTCCCTGTTGGTTCTACTGTTAGAGTAGACCACTCCTGTATAGCGCTTTCCCTGTTGGTACACATGGCACAGCTAGAGTAGGACACTACTCTTCCCAAATTCCTCTTCCTTGCCTCCTTTCCCCTCCACCTTCTCTAAACGCATTGGAGAAGAAGTTCCAAGGGGAGGGAGCTTGGCTCTTCTCCAATGCAGTTTGAGGAGGTAGAGAGGAACGACTGAAATGCCTTCTGTCTAGCCAGCTAGTTAATCGGCACACCGATTCAGCTTATACTTTCTCTCTGATGTGCTTCCAAAATCTCACAGGTGACGTTCCAAGGCACTGGAATTCTTGGGAAAACCTCAAAAGGAAGAAGAAAATGAACCCCAGATTAATTGTATTTATGATGCACTTTCCCAGAATGCTCCATTACCTTTTACAGTATGTGTGGTGATACTTAGCTCGCCTAATCCACCAGTAAACTTCTGTCACACGGTTTCAATACTTTATATGGGGGGGGGGGAATAGTTTAAGAGAAATGTAAACCATAAGATTGCTGTACATATCTCACTAAATTGACAGGTTTCAACTCTTCAACATAGCAAACCAGGTGTGACGATTTCGGCAGCAAATTGCCTTTCATGATGTACGGTATCCATAAAATTAATTGTGACTTCCGACCCTACTGTGCAGCCATATTTCATTGGAAATTGGCCCAATGTTTTTTTAAACCGTAAATTTCTGTGGCTGCAGCATGACAGACTGTTTCAGGCTGCATCTGTTACTACTTATTGGTCTGCACGTCACAATCAAGGAAGTGAAGTGATTCTTGCTCTCTGTGTTCCTGAAAAGGAACTGAAATTAAAACATGGCACAACTCCAACCAGAAAATGGACATTGTGTGGCATTTCTTACTGTAAATAAATACTAATGAATTTGTCTTAGATGGAGAAGTAATTCAATCAGTCAAGTTTCAGATTCATACTGTCAATGTTGGAACATTTCTTTTACAGAAATAGAGATCACCTTTCTCAATTCTAAGGCTTTTTATCTGGTAAATATTTTGGAATGTGAAAACATTTCTAGAATCAATCTGTAATAGAAATGAATCAAAATGATCACTACTGTTCTCCCTTTTAATTGTAACTTTTTCACTATGGTAGTGACATTTAGTGGGTTGGTAGGGAATTTAGGTAAATGTTTCAAATATACAAAGTATGTTTACCTTTTTAAAGTTGGAAGACTTGTGAAAATAAGATACAAATGTAACTATTTTAGTTATGTGCAGTACCAGTGAAAAGTCTGTCTAAATACATTTACTTTTTTCTACATAGTTGATGTCTTCACTATTCTACAATGAAATTACACATGGAATCATGTAATCAAAATATATTTCAGATTCTGCAACGTAGCCACCCTATGCTTTGACGAAAGCTTTACACTCTTGGCATTCTCTCAACCAGCTTCACCTGGAATGCTTTTCCAACAGTCTTGAAGGAGTTCCTACGTTTCCTTCGCTCTGCGGTCCAACTCATCACAAACCATTTCAAATGGGTTGAGGTTGGGTGACCTGATGCAGCACCATCACTCTCCTTGGTTAAACAGCCCTTACACAGCCTGGAGGTGTGTTGGGTCATTGTCCTGTTGAAAAACAAATGATCGTTCCCACTAAGCTCAAACCAGATAGGATGGCGTATCGCTGCAGAATGCTGTGGTAGCCATGCTGGTTAAGTGTGCTTTGAATTCTAAATAATTCAGTGTCACCGGCAAAGCACCATCACACCACCTTCATGGTGGGAACCACACATGCAGAGATCATCTGTTTATGTACTCTGCTTCTCACAAAGACATGGTGGTTGGAACCAAAAATCTCCAATTTGGATTCATCAGACCAAAGGACAGATTTACACCAGTGTAATGTCCATTGCTTGTGTTTCTTGGCCCAAGCAACTCTTCTTATTGGTGTTCTTTTTAGTAGTGGTTTCTTTGCAGCAATTCAACCTTGAAGGCCTGATTCACACAGTCTCCTCTGAACAGTTGATGTCTGTGACTTGAATTCTGTGAAGGATTTATTTAGGCTGCAATTTCTGAGGTGCAGGTATCTCTAATGAACTTATCCTCTGCAGCAGAGGTAAATCTGGCTCTTCTTTTCCTGTGGCGGTCCTCATGAGAGCCAGTTTCATCAGTGCTGTGATGGTTTTTGCAACTGCACAAAGTTCTTAATTTTCCGGATTGACTGACCTTCATGTCTTAAAGTAATGACGGACTACTGTTTCTCTTTGCTTATTTGAGCTGTTCTTGCCATAACATGGACTTGGTCTTTTAGCAAAAAGGGTTATCTTCTGTATGCCACCTCTACCTTGTCACAATCATCAAATCAAATCAAGTTTATTTTATATAGCCCTTCGTACATCAGCTAATATCTCGAAGTGCTGTACAGACACCCAGCCTAAAACCCCAAACAGCAAGCAATGCAGGTGTAGAAGCACGGTGGCTAGGAAAAACTCCCTAGAAAGGCCAAAACCTAGAGAGGAACCAGGCTATGAGGGGTGGCCAGTCCTCTTCTGGCTGTGCTGGGTGGAGATTATAACAGAACTATGCCAAGATGTTCAAAATGTTCATAAGTGACAAGCATGGTCAAATAATAATCATGAATAATTTTCAGTTGGCTTTTCATAGCCGATCATCAAGAGTTGAAAATAGCAGGTCCGGGACAGGTGGCGGTTCCATAACCGCAGGCAGAACAGCTGAAACTGGAATAGCAGCAAGGCCAGGTGGACTGGGGACAGCAAGGAGCCATCACGCCCGGCAGCCCCGACGCACGGTCCCAGGGCTCAGGTCCTCCGAGAGAGAGAGAAAGAGAGAGAGAAGGAGAGAATTAGAGAGAGCCAAGATTTTCAAAATGTTCATAAATGACAAGCATGGTCAAATAATAATCAGGAATAAATGTCAGTTGGCTTTTCATAGCCGATCATTAAGAATTGAAAACAGCAGGTCTGGGACAGGTAGGGGTTCCATAACCGCAGGCAGAACAGTTGAAACTGGAATAGCAGCAGGGCCAGGCGGACTGGGGACAGCAAGGAGTCATCATGCCCGGTAGTCCTGACGTATGGTCCTAGGGCTCCGGTCCTCCGAGAGAGAGAAAGAAAGAGAGAAGGAGAAAATTAGAGAGAGCCAAGATTTTCAAAATGTTCATAAATGACAAGCATGGTCAAATAATAATCAGGAATAAAAGTCAGTTGGCTTTTCATAGCCGATCATTAAGAGTTGAACAGGTAGGGGTTCCATAACAGCAGGCAGAACAGTTTAAACTGGAACAGCAGCAAGGCCAGGTGGACTGGGGACAGCAAGGAGTCATCATGCCCGGTTTGCCGTGACTTATGGTTCTAGGGCTCAGGTTCTCCGAGAGAGAGAAAGAAAGAGAGAACGAGAGAATTAGAGAGAGCATACTTAAATTCACACAGGACACTGGATAAGATAGGAGAAGTACTCCAGGTATAACCAACTGACCCTAGCCCCCCGACACATAAACTACTGCAGCATAAATACTGGAGGCTGAGACAGGAGGGGTCAGGAGACACTGTGGCCCCATCCGATGATACCCCCGGACAGGGCCAAACAGGAAGGATATAACCCAACTCAACGGATTGGCTTAAACACATTAAGATGAAAATAAATTCCACAAATTAACTTTTAAGCAGGCTCACCTGTTAATTGACATGCATTCCAGGTGACTATCTCATGAAGCTGGTTGAGAGAATGCCAAGAGTGTTGCAAAGCTGTCAAGGCAAAGGGTGGCTACTTTTGAAGAATCTCATAACAAATATATTTTTTAATTTGTGCAACACTTTTTCAGTTACTACATGATTCCATACAGGTATGTGTTATTTCATAGTTTTGTCTTCACTATTCTACAATGTAGAAAGTAGTAAAAATAATGAAAAACCCTTGAATGAGTAGGTGTGTCCAAACTTTTAATTGGTACTGTATATTTAACCCACAATTTACACCACTTGTGTAGAACAAGCCATATATAGAGTTCAGCCAGGTTTTACGACGGCCATGTTGGCACTTTTTTATTCTTAATACGAGAGCGCCTCCAACAATTCCCATAATGAAATTACCTGCTGTGAACAAGCAAAATGGAGTAGTGAATTTAAGACGATTTTATTCATTACCATTCAGGATAATATGTATCCAAGTCTGTGGTGTCAAAGCAATTTGCATATCTGCTTTCAGTGGACATCTTCATAGGTTTTGGAAACTATGGAGGAGAAACTTTCTTGACAAAACCGCATTGGCCCAACCCTCTGTACACTGTATATGGCTGTGAGGAAGTACCACAGAACAATGAGACAGATGTTTCACCAGATGTATAAATGTGAAGCATCTGGTTGGCCTTTCCACTTACCACCAAATATGGCGTTGAGATGAAGCCATGTGGGAGAAGATGGAGCGAAATGGATTTTTGGCTGACGACCTGCTAATTTTCTCATCAATGAAAAATGTGATCTGTATAGTTCTCTTCCAAAAAACTAGGATCTGTTACGTGGAGTGGACTGTTGTTTAGTAGACTTTACCCATTTTTCTAAAGTTGTAAAAAAAAAAAAGGCATTGTTTTAAGAGTTCAAGGGGGAATTGAGTTATTGCACACGAGCACTTCACAGAGTAGGCGTTCCCTAATAAAAATATGCAAATACATTCTAGAACGCACCATTAGAATGTTGCTAGCTCGTGTGTGGCCCTGCCCACCTTGCTTTTTCTGCCCATTATGATAAATTTTCTGTAATCGACAGGCTGTTAGCTATAAAAAAATCTTTGGTAGTTCTATAGGTTTATTCTGTGGTCAGGGGTTGGACAAAGGTCTATCGTTTTCATGTTGTCCAGGGGTGTACTGTGAGTGAGCAGTGGTTGCCGTACTTTGGAATGATTGTCTCCCTAAGGCAGACTGGTTGACTTCCACATGAACAATGTTGCAGCAGGGGTCTAGGATTTCTGAGACTGACCCAAACAAAACCTTTTTTGGAATTTTCTTGTGTCCTACTGATAACGAAAAATAATTGTTGTTGTTCTTGTTGTTGCATTATCTGTAATGTGGGTGCAGTGTTTTGCACAAGAATGCTCTCTATCGCCCCTTCTGGTGGCAGCTGGGTCTGCATGGTGTGGCATGACGTGACTGCGGGCTCCACCGGCCCTGGCATCGTGATGCAGGTCCTCTATAAATACAGTAGAGGTGCCGTCATCGTCATAATTAAAGCACTTTTAATCATACAAGAATGATCTCAAAGATAAAATTGAGAAATTAAGCATCAAAGTCTAGGAGGAAGGCCATTCGATAGAGATGAGTCTTAACTGGGACCTTTTAAGGCAGGCGTTATCTGGAAGGGAGTTCCATAGGCGTGGTCCATAGGAGGGAAAGGCACGGCCCCCCCCATTCTGCAGAGCCTCTTTCTGGGGGCATGGAGCAGTTTGACTCTAAGGTGCATAGGGGGGATAATAGGTCTGACAGGTAGGCAGGTCTGACGCCATTTAGGAGACTCTAATGTGAATCGGGGGGAGAGTAGGTCTGACGCCATTTAGGGCTTTGTAGACAAGGAGGATCATTTTATAGTCAATTCTTTTGAGCAGCATGTAGCCAATAGAGATCAGCAACGATTTTTAAATGTTTTATTTAAATGGGCAAGTCATTTGAGAACAAATTCTTATTTTACAATGACGGCCTAGGAACAGTGGGTTAACGGCCTTGTTAAGAGGAAGAACGACAGATTTTGACCTTGTCAGCGCGGGGATTCGATCTTGCAACCTTTCGGTTACTAGTCCAACGCTCTAACCACTAAGCTACTTGCCGCCCCAATGATGGGGGGATGTGGGCAGACTTTTTTATTTGTTTGTCAGAATCCTAGCGGCACTGTTGTGGATGAGATGTAGTTTATGAATTGAAATTGCAGGCAGGCCTCCAAGTACTGCATTCCCATAATCACTCCTGGAGAAATTGAATGCATCGATTTAGCTTTTCTGTGTCAGATATGGTGAGACGGGTCTTAGGCAGGAGATGTTCTTTAGGTGAAAGAACAACGTTTTTCAGACGTGACTAACAAGGCCATTGAAGGAGAGAGCAGGGTTGAATTTCACAGCCAAATTAGCAATGACTGAGGAGAGGGGAGTGATGTGTCCATCTATGACAGGGTGGAAGTTGCAGGAGGCGGTGATGACTGGAGAGAGGGATGATGTGTCCGTCTATGACAGGGTGGAAGCTGCAGAGGGATGATGTGTCCATCTATGACAGGGTGGAAGCTGCAGGGGGATGATGTGTCCGTCTATGACAGGGTGGAAGCTGCAGAGGGGTGATGTGTCCATCTATGACAGGGTGGAAGCTGCAGAGGGATGATGTGTCCATATATGACAGGGTGGAAGCTGCAGGGGGAGGATGTGTCCATCTATGACAGGGTGGAAGCTGCAGAGGGATGATGTGTCCGTCTATGACAGGGTGGAAGCTGCAGAGGGGTGATGTGTCCATCTATGACAGGGTGGAAGCTGCAGAGGGATGATGTGTCCATATATGACAGGGTGGAAGCTGCAGGGGGAGGATGTGTCCATCTATGACAGGGTGGAAGCTGCAGAGGGATGATGTGTCCATCTATGACAGGGTGGAAGCTGCAGGGGGATGATGTGTCCATCTATGACAGGGTGGAAGCTGCAGGGGGATGATGTGTCCATCTATGACAGGGTGGAAGCTGCAGAGGGAGGATGTGTCCATCTATGACAGGGTGGAAGCTGCAGAGGGATGATGTGTCCATCTATGACAGGGTGGAAGCTGCAGAGGGATGATGTGTCCATCTATGACAGGGTGGAAGCTGCAGAGGGATGAAACAACAGGAATGGGCCTTCCCCAAACTGTTGCCACAAAGTTAGAAGCACAGAATCATCTAGAATGTTATTGTATTCTGTAGCGTTAAGACTTCCCTTCACTGGAACTAAGGTGCCTGAACCATGAAAAATGCCCACAGACCATTATTCCTCCTAAAATGTACAGTTGGCACTATGCATTGGGGCAAGTAGTGTTCTCCTTGCATCTGCCAAACCCAAATTTGTTCGTTGGACTGCCAGATGGTGAAGCGTGATTCATCACTCCAGAGAACGCGTTTCCACTGCTCCAGAGTCCGATGGTGGTGAGCTTTACACCACTCCAGCTGATGATTTGCATTGCGCATGGGGATCTTAGGCTTGTATGTGGCAGATCGGCCATGGAAACCCATTTCATTAAGTTCCCGACGAACAGTTATTGTGCTGATGTTGCTTCCAGAGGCCGTTTGGAACTCGGTAGTGAGTGTTGTAGTGAGTGTTGCAGGACAAACGATTTTTACATGCTACGCTAAGCACAGTGGTCCTGTTCTGTGAGCTTGTGTGATCTACCACTTCGCGGCCCGAGCCGTTGTTGCTCCTAGACGTTTCTTCTTCACAATAACAGCACTTACAGTTGACTGGGGAAGCTCTAGCAGGGCAGAGATTTGAGGAACTGAGTAGTTGGAAAGGTGCCATCCTATGACGGTGCCACATTCACGGAGCTCTTCAGTACGGGCCATTCTACTGCCAATGTTTGTCTATGGAGATTGCATGGCTGTGTGCTCGATATTATACACCTGTCAGCAACGGGTGTGGTTGAAATTGCCGAATCCACTAATTTGAAGGGGTGTCCACATACTTTTGTGTATATATAGTGTGTCTGGGGAAGAGTATTAAAAACTATTTTATACTCCCAAGTGTTAAAAGTTCTCCATCATTGAGAAATTTAAAAAATATGGCACTACCCAGACTCTGCCTAGATCTTACCGTCCCGACCTAAACTGAGCAACCGGGCAAGAACGTTGAGTAGCGAGGCTATATACAGGCACCGGTTAATCGAACTAATTGAGGTAGTATGTACATGTCTGTATGGTTAAAGTGACTATGCATATATGATAAACAGAGAGTAGCAGTAGCGTAAAAGAGGGGTTGGGGGGGCGGGACAATGCAAATAGCCCGGGTAGCCATTTGATTACTTGTTCAGGAGTCTTATGGCTTGGGGGTAAAAGCTGTTGAGAAGCCTTTTGGTCCTAGAATTGGCGCTCCGGTACTGCTTGCCATGCGGTAGTAGAGAGAACAGTCTATGACTGGGGTAGCTGGGGTCTTTGACAATTCTTTGGGCCTTACTCTGACACCGCCTGGTGTAGAGGTCCTGGATGGCAGGCAGCTTAGCCCCAGTGATATACTGGGCTGTACTCACTACCTTCTGTAGTGCCTTGCGGTCGGAGGCTGAGCAGTTGCCGTACCAGGCAGTGATGCAACCAGTCAGGATGCTCTTGATGTTGCAGCTGTAGAACCTTTTGAGGATCTGAGGACCCATGCCAAATCTTTTTAGTGTCCTGAGGGGGATAGGCTTGTTGGTGATGTGGACACCAAGGAACTTGGAGCTCTCAACCTGCTCCACTGCAGCCCTGTCAATGAAAATGGGGGCGTGCTTGGTTCTCCTTTTCCTGTTGTCCACAATCATCTCCTTTGTCTTGATTATGTTGAGCGGGAGGTTGTTATTCTGGCACCACCCGGCCAGGTCTCTGACGACCTCCCTGTAGGCTGTCTTGTTGTTGTCGGTGATCAGGCCTACCACTGTTGTGTCATCTGCAAACTTAATGATGGTGTTGGAGTCGTGCCTGGCCACGCGGTCGTGGGTGAACAGGGAGTACAGGAGGGGACTGAGCACGCACCCCTGAGGGCCTCCAGTGTTGAGGATCAGCTTGGCAGATGTGTTGCTACCTACCGACACCACCTGGGGGCGGCCCGTCAGTATGTCCAGGATCCAGTTGCAGAGGGAGGGGTTCAGTCCCAGAATCCTTATCTTAGCGATGAGCTTTGAGGGCACTATGGTGTTGAACACTGAGCTGTAGTCAATGACTAGCATTCTCACGTAGGTGTTCCTTTTGTCCATGTGGGAAAGGGCAGTGTGGAGTGCAATAGAGATTGCATCATCTGTGGATCTGTTTGGGCAGTATGCAAGTTGGAGTGGGTCTAATGTTTCTGGGATAATGGTGTTAATGTGAGGCATTACCAGCCTTTCAAAGCATTTCATGGCTACGGACGTGAGTGCTACGGGTCTGTAGTCATTTAGGCAGCTTGCCTTAGTGTTCTTGGGCACAGGGACTATGGTGGTCTGCTTGAAACATGTTGGTATTACAGACTCAATCAGGGACATGTTGAAAATGTCAGTGAAGACACCTACCAGTTGATCAGCACATACCTGGAGCACACGTCCTGGTAATCCATCTGGCCCCGCGGCCTTGTAAATCTTAACCTGTTTAAAGATCTTACTCAAATCAGCTATGGAGATGGAAGACACTTGTGATGAAAAGGCACATGACAGCACGCCTTGAGTTTTCAAAAAGGCACGTTAAAGACTGGGAGAATAAGGCAAAAGATTATGTGGTCTGATGAGACAAAAATGTAACTCTTTGACCTGAATGCAAAGTGCTATCTGGAGAAAACCAGGCACAGCTCATCACCCATCTAACACCATCCCTACCGTAAAGCATGGTTGCATCATGCTATGGGGATGCTTTTCAGCGGCAGGGACTGGGAGACTGGTAAGGATAGAGGGGAACAACGAATGGAGCCAAATACAGGCAAATCCCTGATGTGGAAATTCTGCCCACAGTGTGGTGCCTACCATGGGAGAGAGAGAGAGAGGATATGAGGGTGGACTTTCCCACCGTACCACCCCATGGAATAGCAGAAGAGGTGAGCTACAGTAGACAGTCAGTTTCCATCAATTCAGCGATTTCTCAAGAGTTTCACTTCCCGTAATGTCCCTTAAATAAATAAATATGAATGAGAGGTGCCAGGAACATGACCTTCCCTTTCTCAATTACCATATGACTGCTAAATAGCCATAACATATTAATAATGGTTCATGGTTACTATCTGCACACTCCCAAGACTACACTACCAGTCAAAAGTTCTAGAACACCTACTCATTTAAGGGTTTTTCTTTATTTTTTACTATTTTCTCCATTGTAGGATAATAGTGAAGACATCTAAACTATGAAATAACAAATATGGTATCATTTAGTAACCAAGAAAGTGTTAAAACAAATCATATTTTATTTTATATTTGAGATTCTTCAAATAGCCACCCTTTGCCTAGATTACAGATTTGCACACTCTTGGCATTCTCTCAACCAGGAATTTCCACATATGCTGAGCACTTGTTGGATGCTTTTCCTTCACTCTGCGGTCCGACTCATCCCAAAACATCTCAAATTGGTTAAGGTCGGGGGATTGTGGAGGCCAGGTCATCTGATGCAGCACTCCATCACTCTCGTTCTTGGTAAAATAGCCCTTACACAGCCTGGAGGTGTATTGGGTCATTGTCCTGTTGAAAAACAAATGATAGTCCTACAAAGCACAAACCAGATGGGATGGCGTACCGCTGCAGAGTGCTGTGGTAGCCATGCTGGTTAAGAGTTCCATGAATTCTAAATAAATCACACAGTGTCACCAGCAAAGCACCCCCATAGCATAACACCTCCTCCTCCATGTTTTACGGTGGGAAATACACATGCGGAGATCATCCGTTTACCCACACCGCACTCACAAAAACATGGCGGTTGGAACCAAAAATCGCAAATTTGGGCTCCAGACCAAAAGACAAATTTCCACCGGTCTAATGTCCATTGCTCGTGTTTCTTAGCCCAAGCAAATCTCTTCTTCTTATTGGGGGCCTTTAGTAGTAGTTTCTTTACAGCAATTCGACCATGATGGCCTGATTCACACAGTCTCCTCTGAACAGTTGATGTTGAGATGTGTCTGTTACTTGAACTCTGTGAAGCATTTATTTGGGCTGCAATTTCTGAGGCTGGTAACTCTAATGAACATATCCTCTGCAGCAGAGGTTACTCTGGGTCTTCCATTCCTGTGGCGGTTCTCATGTGCGCCCGATGGTTGATTTTGGAGCGTTTTTCGCGATTTGTACTGTTTTTCCGCTAATGGCATATTTAGGGTTGATATTGCTGCTGAGGTCAGAGATCAATCCTTTTATGGGTGAGGTTTTACTAATTAGCGGGGGAGTGGGGACCACCCCCTCTGATAGCTTGCACATTAGAACATTTGAGAGGAGAAAAAAAAATATATATATATTTTTCCAAAGTTTGGTGTTGTAAGCTGCAAAGATGATTTTAATCTATTTATAGACGTTAAATGAACCATCAGTACTGTATCGGCAATGTAGGCGTTGGACGTGAATGAATTTGCAGGAGCAAATTGACTTGATTAATCAATGATAATGATTAATCATACCTGTATAGGCAACTGGGAATTAAACTTGAATTAACCTGAAAAGTTGGTTCATCTCGGTTAATATGGGAAAGTTTAAAATGTGTAATTTAATTGGAAGAACCTGAAAAGGTATGTTTGACAATTTCACTTATTAAATTGAATGAGACGATGATATCCAATCAATTGAGATTGTCTGGATTATCATACGTGTAACCTGTAGAGCAAATATTATGGTATGTTCACCACTAGGTTCACTTCTCCCTGAGGCCAAAGCCACATGGGATTCCCGCTGGAGGCGGGACTTCCTTCAGTACTGGGTAGTCCTGAATGAGCTTTGCAAAAGCAAATTTCACTGATTAATCAATGTTAATGATATATCAAATCTGTATAGGTAATTTGGGAATTAAACTTGAATTAACCTGAAAGCGTTGCTGTATCAAGGTTAATGTGGAAAAGTTTAAATTGTCTCATTTGTAGAAACCAATCAATTTGGATATTATTTAAAATGTCCATTTGAAAAAGGTAAGTCTGACAATTTTACTTATTAGTTCAATTGAATGAGACAGCGATATCCGATCAGTTAAGATTGGCTGGATATCATAAGTAACCACTTGTTAACACTGTGGGACAATGGTGAACCTCAATGGGATATTTATAAAAACACAAAAAATGATTCTGTACCACCACTTATCCCTGAGAGCTGAAACCACATGGGATTCCCGCGAAGGCGGGACTTCCATCTATACTGGTCAGTAATGTGGGAGTTGGGCTTAATGCTTGCAACCGCAAATTTAATTGATTAATCAATGTTAATGATAAATCAAACCTGTATAGGCTATTTGGGAATTAAACTTTAGTTAACCTGACAACATTGTTGATCTAGGTTAATGTGGGAAAGTTTAAATTGTCTCATTTGTAGAAAACCAATCAATTTGGATATAATTTAAAAGATCCGCCTGAATAGGTAAGTCTGGCAAGTTTAACTTGAGTCCAAATTGAATGAGGTCGATATCCAATCAGTTTAAATTGGTTGGATAAGATACATTTCAATACACGTGAGCATATGGTTGATGTCACAAAAAATATTACTGCTGATTTTTCACCACCAGGGGTCAGTGATCGCAGAAAGCTGAAATCATACGGAGCGGCAGGTAGCCTTGTGGTTAGAGTGTTGGACTAGTAACCGAAAGGTTGCAAGATTGAATCCCCGAGCTGACAAGGTAAAAATCTGTCGTTCTGCCCCTGAGCAAAGCAGTTAATCCACTGTTCCTAGACCGTCATTGAAAATAAGAATTTGTTCTTAACTGATAATAATTTTTAAAAAGTACAGAGGGGCGGGACTTCCATCGCCCAAGACGGAGGAATTTCAACGTGACACAGGAAAAACTAAATGTCTGCTCTTGCATCTTGTGCAAGCTAATCCTACTTTGTACACTTTCAAGCATACATAGGATCTCCTTAAACAAGGGAACCGTTTTACTAATAACACCTTTTCGGCAATCTTCTTTGCTAGTCCTAGTTACCGGAACTTGCGGTAATTTTAGGAAAAAGATATGCCTGTGTCCTACCCACGCTACTGAAAATGCCGAGATGTATCGCTTGGTCAAGCTAATATATCCTCAAGTTTCAATCGGCTGGTCCTATGTCCTCGCTCGAGAAAAGAATAATGATCGAGTCTACCCGCTTCTGAAACACGAGAGAAAGAAATAGCACGTTTGGCCCAACGCATCTATTTGTCAAATTTCTATTCGTATCTCATGCAGTCTGTTTGTAAAGTAATCTGTTTGCACAATTAATATATATACTAAATTCAATCATGAAGACCTCATACCTATTTTAGATTCCTTGCAAGGGGTGTCAAAATGTTGTCTTGTGTATTATTAAATGTGAAGACTTATTTATATAAAATCAGTTCTCTAGGTTGAATAATTACGTGATTAAACTAATCATGTAAACATTAATTAACTACGAAGTCGGGGCACCACGGGAAAATGTTTAGCGTTACAGAGTTATAATTTCCCAGATATAACTCTTCAGATATTTTAATATCTTATCAAGTACAGTTACCTTCCAAATTCCAAACGTCGTAAAATTCTTGGTTATCTGCACGAACCCTAGTTTCCGTAATGAACCAGCAATATACAAATTGGCTTAATCATTTATTTACTAACTAACTAAATAATCACAGAAATACATAACAAACAGTAGATATTGGTTACTAACAATGATAGAAAAGTCCCTAGTGGGCTAAGCCGATATGACAGCTTGGTATACAAAGGAAAGAGGTGGGGCAGATAAAGAGAGGGAAAGACAACATGGATTGCACACACAGTTGATAATTGTACTCATAGACATGCTAATCCTTTGCACATGAACGGCCGCTCATTCTTCAAGAAATTGCAATGTACATATTTACGCTTGTATGTGATTGTTGTCTCTCTGTTGAAAACACTTGATCGTCCTGTAGAGTTCATCAGAGTCTCTGGTTGACTTTCCCAGAATTCACAATGTCCTTCGTGGTTGTAGGTGGTTAGAATGGATACTTCAGAGTACCATTGGGGAAATGTTGTCGTTTTTCTCGATCTAGGTTTACGTAATTTCTAGCTGCAGACTAGTAATTTGTGTCGTCTAGAATTAGCTTCTTCTGCAGTGAATCGATAGTCTGAGTTTAACCATTTCTAGCCATGTTGCCATAACTACAGCTGTATGGTCTCAGTGGCCTATAGAATTGTAGCCATTCCAATGTGGGGACTCCTTCCCGGCGTTCTCTGACTTAATGTATATTTTATAGGAAGTGGGTTTTATACGGGCGGTTCTATGACACCTGATGTAATTTCTGAGCTCACGGGGATGTGGCCACTGACTAGTTAAAACTTTTAACTAAACAAGTATCTCGTTTAGAAGGCCAACATGACATTACATCCTTCTCACAAATAGTTTCATATTCAATCATATATTTTACACGACATTCAGGTAGAAAACTAATAACTGAGAAATGTACACTTCCAAAGTTACTGTTATTCTGTGCTACCGTCCTTCCTGATGTCACAAAATAAAACAACTTCGACAGGATTGTTCTTTAAATACCCACGGACCATTCCCACATTCTCAAAAATAGAAATATTGTTTAATCCTCCAATTTTGGGGAACAGGAGTTGATACATAGGTTTATTTCCCCTCTCTTTCTGCATCACCAGGGGGAGAGAGTCTCTGTCAGGAATTTATGACCTGTCGTACAGTCATAAAACTTGTGGTGAGACCGGAGTGAGAGAGGGGGGAGCCACGATATATACCCCAAAGGGCCACGTCGTGACAGGGGAGTTTCTCCCATTCTTCTCTGCAGATCCTCTCAAGCTCTGTCAGGTTAAACGGGGAGCGTTGCTGCACCATTATATTCAGGTCTCTCCAGAGATGTTTGATCGGGTTCAAGTCCGGGCTCTGGCTGGGCCACTAAAGGACATTCAGAGACTTGCCCCGAAGCCACTCATGCGTTGTCTTGGCTGTGTGCTTAGGGTCGTTGTCCTGTTGGAAGGTTCACCTTGACCACACCCCTTAACCAGGTCACCTGACAGGTGCCTCTTACATGGCTCACCTTGACCACACCCCTTTAGCAGGTCACCTGACAGGTTCCTCTTCCATGGCTCACCTTGACCACACCCCTTTAGCAGGTCACCTGACAGGTGCCTATTCCATGGCTCACCTTGACCACGCCCCTTTAGCAGGTCACCTGACAGGTTCCTCTTCCATGGTTGCATCCAAACACTTAAAAGACACATCCTATCCCCTCAGCCCTCAAATTAAGTGGACACTTCTGATGACGTATCATGACGTCTGATAAGTATACACTTGCAGGGCAAGGGGCGAGGGAGGAAGGAATGATTTTTAAATGGACCAACCTTGGGTGGAAATTCGTCAGTCGTTCATCTCGCGATGATTGTGTTTCCAGCCGCCGGTAGCTTGTGGGTGCTTGATATGGGCTACAGTCAATTATGAGTGCATGTCTACTTATATTAAATATATCATTATTAATATACGCCTACTGTATGATAGCTAGCAAATTAATTAGCTAACTAACGTTAGCCTGCCTAGCTGGAACTTCTGAAGAAAGAAAATGTTTTATTTCTACAATTTCCAAAAGATAACCAAACAAAAACATATTTACTTTTTACGAGACGTGTATGTGCCGTCATGTGCATTGGTAGCACAATTTCTAACTTATTTGCATTCGTTTTTACTTACACTTGTATGTTGACTTCTCCATTGATGTTGTTTTTACGTTTTCGCTGACTTTTCTTAGAGGATGTACAATCGTCGCAAATTTAATTATTGGGAGTTTCAGGCCCCGGATTGAACATAACTGTACGCTCGCAAAGCCGACTAAAAACGTGGGCTGAGGGGCTTACGTTGCAAACGTCCCTTGCTTGGCTAATCATTTGGAACACTCTGCAAGATGGCGACGGGGATTCCCCCAAGGGCATAAGTGGACGAGGGTGTGTCTTTTAAGTGTTTGGACCGTAACCAATGGCTGGCCCTGACCACGCCTCTTTAGCAGGTCACCTGACAGGTTCCTCTTCCATGTTTCAGCTTGACCACACCCCTTTAGCAGCCAAGGCTAATCATCTGAAATGACACTCTATTCCCCACTGGAAGTGGTGTTGGAGGGCCAGTAGGAGGCACTCTTTCCTCTGGTCTAAAAAATATCCCAATGCCCCAGGGCAGTGATTGCCCTGGGGCACCCTACACTGCCCTGTGTAGGGTGCTGTCTTTCAGATGGGACGTTAAAACGGGTGTCCTGACTCTCTGTGTTCATTAAAGATCCCATGGCACTTATCGTAAGAGTAGTTGTGTTAACCCTGGTGTCCTGACTCCCTGTGGTCACTATAGATCCCATGGCACTTATCGTAAGAGTAGTTGTGTTAACCCCGGTGTCCTGACTCTCTGTGGTCACTAAAGATCCCATGGCACTTATCGTAAGAGTAGTTGTGTTATCCCCGGTG
This sequence comes from Salvelinus alpinus, assembly GCF_045679555.1. Taxonomy (NCBI): domain Eukaryota; kingdom Metazoa; phylum Chordata; class Actinopteri; order Salmoniformes; family Salmonidae; genus Salvelinus; species Salvelinus alpinus. Next base: position 5,489,421 of record NC_092104.1, on the reverse strand, counting down.
CCCTGACTCCCTGTGGTCACTATAGATCCCATGGCACTTATCGTAAGAGTAGGGGTGTTAACCCTGGTGTCCTGACTCTCTGTGGTCACTAAAGATCCCATGGCACTTATCATAAGAGTAGGGGTGTTAACCCTGGTGTCCTGACTCTCTGTGGTCACTAAAGATCCCATGGCTCTTATCGTAAGAGTAGGGGTGTTAACCCTGGTGTCCTGGCTCTCTGTGGTCACTAAAGATCCCATGGCTCTTATCGTAAGAGTAGTTGTGTTAACCCTGGTGTCCTGACTCTCTGTGGTCACTAAAGATCCCATGGCACTTATCGTAAGAGTAGTTGTGTTAACCCTGGTGTCCTGGCTCTCTGTGGTCAGAGTAGTTGTGTTAACCCTGGTGTCCTGGCTCTGTGGTCAGAGTAGTTGTGTTAACCCTGGTGTCCTGGCTCTCTGTGGTCAGAGTAGTTGTGTTAACCCCGGTGTCCTGGCTCTCTGTGGTCAGAGTAGTTGTGTTAACCCCGGTGTCCTGACTCTCTGTGGTCAGAGTAGTTGTGTTAACCCTGGTGTCCTGGCTCTCTGTGGTCAGAGTAGTTGTGTTAACCCCGGTGTCCTGACTCTCTGTGGTCAGAGTAGTTGTGTTAACTCCGGTGTTCTGGCTAAATTCACAATCTGCCCCTCATACCATCATGGCCTCCTAATCATCCCCAGCTTCCAATTGGCTCATTCATCCCCCTTCTCTCTCCTGTAACTATTCCCCAGGTCATTGCTGTAAATGAGAACGTGTTCTCAGTCAACTTACCTGGTAAAATAACCGTATTTTTTTTATTTTTTAAATGTAATTAAAAAAACTGTTGACCAGAGCCCTATTCCCTATATAGTGCACTACTGTTGACCAGAGCCCTATTCCCGATATAGTGCACTACTCTTCCAGACTGGGTCGGGTACAGTTGGCACCAACAGAAGAAAATGGTTTGAAACTTGGAGGATCTCACCTGATTTTGTCTAATAAGATGAAGTCGTTTTCTGTTGTAATTCCCAGGAATGGAGAAGGTTGAGAACCCCTGTCCTTATCGACACAACCCAGGTAGAACCCCTGTCCTTATCAGACAGGACCCAGGTAGAACCCCTGTCCTTATCAGACAGGACCCAGGTAGAACCCCTGTCCTTATCGACACGACCCAGGTAGAACCCCTGCCCTTATCAACACGACACAGGTAGAACCCCTGTCCTTATCGACACGACCCAAGTAGAACCCCAGTCCTTATCGACACGACCCAGATAGAACCCCTGTCCTTATCGACACGACCCAGGTGGAACCCCTGTCCTTATCGACACGACCCAGGTAGAACCCCTGTCCTTATCGACACGACCCAGGTAGAACCCCTGTCCTTATCGACACGACCCAGGTAGAACCCCTGTCCTTATCGACACAACCCAGGTAGAACCCCTGTCCTTATCAATATGACCCAGGTAGAACCCCTGTCCTTATCAATATGACCCAGGTAGAACCCCTGTCCTTATCAATATGACCCAGGTAGAACCCCTGTCCTTATCAATGTGACTCAGGTAGAACCCCTGTCCTTATCAATATGACCCAGGTAGAACCCCTGTCCTTATCAATATGACCCAGATAGAACCCCTGTCCTTGTCGACACGACCCAGGTAGAACCCCTGTCCTTATCGACACAATCCAGATAGAACCCCTGTCCTTATCAATATGACCCAGGTAGAACCCCTGTCCTTATCAATATGACCCAGGTAGAACCCCTGTCCTTATCAATATGACCCAGGTAGAACCCCTGTTCTTATCAATATGACCCAGGTAGAACCCCTGTCCTTATCAACATGACCCAGGTAGAACCCCTGTTCTTATCAATATGACCCAGGTAGTACCTCTGTCCTTATCGACACAACCCAGGTAGAACAACTGTCCTTATCAATATGACGCAGGTAGAACCCCTGTCCTTATCAATATGACCCAGGTAGAACCCCTGTCCTTATCGACACAACCCAGGTAGAACCCCTGCTCTCTAGAACCCCAGCTCTTGATCGGCTATGAAAAGCCAACTGACATTTACTCCTGAGGTGCTGACCTGTTGCATCCTCTACAACCACTGTGATTATTATTATTTGACCATGCTGGTCATTTATGAACATTTGAACATCTTGGCCATGTTCTGTTATAATCTCCACCCGGCACAGCCAGAAGAGGACTGGCCACCCCTCATAGCCTGGTTCCTCTCTAGGTTTCTTCCTAGGTTCCTGCCTTTCTAAAGAGTTTTTCCTAGCCACCGTGCTTCTACACCTGCATTGCTTGCTGTCTGGGGGTTTTAGGCTGGATTTCTGTACAGCACTTTGTGACATCAGCTGATGTAAGAAGGGCTTTATAAATACCTTTGATTGACTGATTGATTGTCAACACGACCCAGGTCAAACTGATTCAGAGTCAGTTTGGGCCCGTTCCTGGTCATTCAGGAGAGTGCAACCACTGGGGGTCAAATGTAATAGGGCAGTCATGTGTGTTCCCGACAGGCCACGCCACACAGACTTGACCTTTTATTTCTGGGGTCACCAACGCTTCACAGTCTCAGGACAATACAACACACCTAGTGAATGGCGTTGGATGCTCTTACAGTCCTCAAACTCCACTCTGGACCTGGAAGTCAGTCCCTGTGAGTTTTTGTTTCATTGTTCCCCACTAATCAGGGAGTGATTTAGACATGGGACACCAGGTGTGTGCAATTAATTATCAGGTAGAAAACCAGCAGGCTCCTGGACCTCGTAGGGTCAGAGTTGAATACCCCTGCTCTAGAGTAGATGATTTGTGTGCCAAATGACAACCTATTCCCTATCAGGGGTGTCCAACTCACTCCATGGAGGGCAGAGTGTCTGCTGGTTTTGTTATTTCCTTTACATTTGTTTTCACTTCAGACCTTGACAACCAGGTAAGGGGAGTCCCTAACTAATCACTTCAGACCTTGACAACCAGGTAAGGGGAGTTCCTAACTAATCACTTCAGACCTTGACAACCAGGTAAGGGGAGTTCCTAACTAATCACTTCAGACCTTGACAACCAGGTGAGTGGAGTTCCTAACTAATCACTTCAAACCTAGACAACCAGGTAAGGGGAGTTCCTAACTAATCACTTCAGACCTTGACAACCAGATGAGGGGAGTTCCTAACTAATCACTTCAGACCTTGACAACCAGATGAGGGGAGTTCCTAACTAATCACTTCAGACCTTGACAACCAGGTAAGGGGAGTTCCTAACTAATCACTTCAGACCTTGACAACCAGATGAGGGGAGTTCCTAACTAATCACTTCAGACTTTGACAACCAGGTAAGGGGAGTTCCTAATTAATCACTTCAGATCTTGACAACCAGGTAAGGGGAGTTCCTAACTAATCACTTCAAACCTAGACAACCAGATGAGGGGAGTTCCTAACTAATCAGTGACCTTAATTCATCAGTCAAGTACAAGGGAGGTGTGAAAACCCACAGACACCTTAAATAGTGCACTACTTTTGACCAGGGCATCATTTGGGACGCATACAACTAAATATGGATAGGGGAAACCCAGATGGAAAGGGGACACCCAGATGGTCAGGGGAAACTCAGATGGATAGGGGAAACTCAGATGGATAGGGGAAACTCAGATAGATAGAGGAAACTCAGATGGATAGAGGAAACTCAGATGGATAGGGGAAACTCAGATGGATAGGGGAAACTCAGATGGATAGGGGAAACTCAGATGGATAGAGGAAACTCAGATGGATAGAGGAAACTCAGATGGATAGAGGAAACTCAGATGGATATGGGAAATCCAGATGGATAGGGGAAACTCAGATGGATAGGGGAAACTCAGATGGATAGGGGAAACTCAGATGGATAGGGGAAACTCAGATGGATAGGGGAAACTCAGATGGATAGAGGAAACTCAGATGGATAGAGGAAACTCAGATGGATATGGGAAATCCAGATGGATAGGGGAAACCCAGATGGATAACAGGGGGTGAAAATGTGAAGCATCTGGTTGGAACTTCCACTCACCACCAAATATGATAATGAGAGGAAGTCCAGTTGTGGGAAATGGGAGAAGATGAAACTTGGCCGACATTCTGCAAATTTTCTCATCGATGAAACATTCGATCTAAATACAGTTTTCTGTTCCCAAAACTAGAATCTGTTACGAACACTAAGGTTTGTAGAAACCAAAGTTTCAAAACATTTTGTTGTTTAAGAGTTCAAGGGCGAATTGAGTTATTGCACAAGGGGACTTCACAGACTAGGCGTTCCCTAACGGAAATATGCAAATACATGCTGAAACGCACGAGTAGAATCTGGCTAGCTCATGCTTGGCTCTGCCCACCTCCTTGCTTGTTCTGCCCACTCTGCTCATTTGTTCCCATTGTTCCCACAACGCAGATTAACTATCTGCAGGTAATTATAAGTATCTTTGACAACTGTCTCCCTGATCCCTGACATAGAGCAGTGTTGCCACAACAGTTTTTTCCTAAACAGGTGGGAGATAAATTACATACATTGGCCTATGTCCTAACGTGCCCTTTTGCCAGAACACTAGCTAGTCACCACAGCCATTAGCCAACCATGCAGGACACAGAACACTAGCTAGTCACCACAGCCATTAGCCAACCATGCAGGACACAGAACACTAGCCAGTCACGACAGCCATTAGCCAACCATGCAGGACACAGAACACTAGCCAGTCACGACAGCCATGAGCCAACCAGGACACAGAACACTAGCCAGTCACGACAGCCATGAGCCAACCAGGACACAGAACACTAGCCAGTCACGACAGCCATTAGCCAACCAGGAGACTGAACACAAAGACAAGTCATGTGAGAGATTTCATGTATGGAACAATTAGAGTCCTGTTGTAGACAATGGAAGTGTGAGAGGGTGTTTCTACTTTACTTTGTGTCACCGTCTGCATGTAGCATACATAACCTACTTAGCAGTTAGCTACTACACCACAGCACCCTGTGCTACCATCATGTATTAGCTTAGCCTTAGAATCTATAGCCACAACAATGTACACTGCCTATGCCAAGTGGTATACCTTTATGAAGCATTATACTCCTTTTATAAAGTATTATAAAAAACCTCTCGAAGTCAACCTCCCCAATCCATTTTTGCTTGTATCCAGATTAAGTAGACAGCCCTCTCCCCTTGTCATCCTGGAGTGTGGTGTCAGGAAAACAACCTCTCACACAACGTCAACAAAACAAAGGAGATGATCGTGGAAAGTTTTAAATTCCTCGGCGTATACATCACGGACAAACTGAAATGGTCCACCCACACAGACAGCGTAGTGAAGAAGGCGCAACAGCACCTCTTCAACCTCAAGAGGCTGAAGAAATTTGGCTTGTTACCTAAAACCCTCACAAACGTTTACAAATGCACAATTGAGAGCATCCTGTCGGGCTGCATCACCGCCTGGTACGGCAACTGCACTGCCCTCAACCGCAAGGCTCTCCAGAGGGTAGTGAGGTCTGCACAACACATCACCGGGGGCAAACTACCTGCCCTCCATGACACCTACAGCACCCGATGTCACAGGAAGGCCACAAAGATCATCAAGGACAACAACTACCCGAGCCACTGCCTGTTCACCCCGCTACCATCCAGAAGGCGAGGTCAGTACAGGTGCATTAAAGCTGGGACTGAGAGACTGAAAAATAGCTTTTATCTCAAGGCCATCAGACTGTTAAACAGCCATCACAAACACAGGGAGGCTGCTGCCTACGTACAGACTCGAAATCATTGGCCACTTTAATAATGTTTACATATCTTGCATTACTCATCTCATATGTATATACTGTATTTTATACCATCTAATGCATCTTGCCTATCCCGCTCGGGTCATTGCTCATCTATATATATATATATATACTGTATATAATCTTATTCCATTCCTTTACTTAGATTTGTGTGCATTAGGTAGTTGTTGTGGAATTGTTAGATTACATGTTAGATATTGCTGCACTGTCGGAACTAGAAGCACAAGCATTTCGCTACACTCGCAATAACATCTGCTAACCATGTGTATGTGACCAATAAAATTTGATTTGGTGAGGATCGACCTATGATGAAATCAATGTAATGTCAAGTGGTATATCTTTAGGAGGCATAATACCATTGTCAGCTTAGAGAGAGACGATGTGAGCTTAGTGAGAGAGAGACGATGTGAGGTGAGGTGAGGTGCCCCCCCCCGGCCAGCAGGCAGTGATCCCAAGTAGGCTACATCGCACTACCACGGAGAAGTGTCTGTTAGGCAGAACATGATCAGATTCCCAACACACTCCATGGAGCTTTATGTGTCGACGCAAGCCAAGCAGTTCTCCATTTCCCTGCCTTCCTCCCTGCCTTAAGGTCTTAAAAGGGTAAGACATTCTCATGAGAAAATGGCCAGACGGAAGGAGGAATGTGAGAATACAAATGGTGCTGTTGTCAGTTTTGAGGGGGGGAGATAATAATCAGTAATAGATAGTAATCAGTAATAGATGGTATAGATAGTAATAGACATGAATCAGTAATTACTGGTTACAGTAATCTGATGTTGAAAAGGGGGGGGGGGTCTCCCACACCGGTCCATTTTTTTCTTCCTTGAGGCCTTAGTATTAACCAGATAATGGTAATTTTGCATAAAAAAACAAGTTAGACAGGCCAACTGGTCTAAAAATGCACCAGCCCATCTGGCATTTGCCCAAAATGAGGCGGGGGCCGTGCAGTTGGGAAGGGGGAATTAAAAGTGAATTTAGGTAGCTGAGTCCTTCAATAATATGACTTAGTTATTTCGAATTGCTGCCTGCTGAAATCAGCCTGGTGATTGTTCTAGAATGCGTCTGATAGAATCAGGTCTGGTACTGAGCACTGTGGAATGATGTTGTGTTGGGTAATGATAGTGTGTGCAATATGCTCAATTTTAACGAGTATTATGAAAGGATGGATGTGTGTGATGTGTGTTCGTGGCCACGACACAAACGCATTGTTTTCAGTTTTTTATAAGTGTTGATGTGTTTGTACTTTTTATTTGGTTGGGGGGAGGTTTCTTTTTGCTGTGTTTGATTACAGGGTTGTCATGGTTGTGGTTCTGTCAATTTAACATACATAGCAGACTCATTCCATAAAGAGTTCAACAAAAAGGTTCTCATGCTCTAAGTGTCTCATATATGTATGTATATACACTGCTCAAAAAAATAAAGGGAACACTAAAATAACACATCCTAGATCTGAATGAATGAAATATTCTTATTAAATACTTTTTTCTTTAAATAGTTGAATGTGCTGACAACAAAATCACACAAAAATTATCAATGGAAATCAAATTTATCAACCCATGGAGGTCTGGATTTGGAGTCACACTCAAAATTAAAGTGGAAAACCACACTACAGACTGATCCAACTTTGAGGCTCAGTAGTGTGTGTGGCCTCCACGTGCCTGTATGACCTCCCTACAACGCCTGGGCATGCTCCTGATGAGGTGGCGGATGGTCTCCTGAGGGATCTCCTCCCAGACCTGGACTAAAGCATCCGCCAACTCCTGGACAGTCTGTGGTGCAACGTGGCGTTGGTGGATGGAGCGAGACATGATGTCCCAGATGTGCTCAATTGGATTCAGGTCTGGGGAACGGGCGGGCCAGTCCATAGCATCAATGCCTTCCTCTTGCAGCAACTGCTGACACAGTCCAGCCACATGAGGTTGTCTTGCATTAGGAGGAAGGTACTGAGCACTAGGAGGAACCCAGGGCCAACCGCACCAGCACATGGTCTCACAAGGGGTCTGAGGATCTCATCTCGGTACCTAATGGCAGTCAGGCTACCTCTGGAGAGCACATGGAGGGCTGTGCGGCCCCCCAAAGAAATGCCACCCCACACCATGACTGACCCACCGCCAAACCGGTCATGCTGGAGGATGTTGCAGGCAGCAGAACGTTCTCCACGGCGTCTCCAGACTCTGTCACATCTGCCACGTGCTCAGTGTGAACCTGCTTTCATCTGTGAAGAGCACAGGGCGCTCTTCACAGTGGCGAATTTGCCAATCTTGGTGTTCTCTGGCAAATGCCAAACGTCCTGCACGGTGTTGGGCTGTAAGCACAACCCCCACCTGTGGACGTCGGGCCCTCATACCACCCTCATGGAGTCTGTTTCTGACCGTTTGAGCAGACACATGCACATTTGTGGCCTGCTGGAGGTCATTTTGCAGGGCTCTGGCAGTGCTCCTCCTGCTCCTCCTTGCACAAAGGCGGAGGTAGCGGTCCTGCTGCTGGGTTGTTGCCCTCCTACGGCCTCCTCCATGTCTCCTGATGTACTGGCCTGTCTCCTGGTAGCGCCTCCATGCTCTGGACACTACGCTGACAGACACAGCAAACCTTCTTGCCACAGCTCGCATTGATGTGCCATCCTGGATGAGCTGCACTACCTGAGCCACTTGTGTGGGTTGTAGACTCCGTCTCATGCTACCACTAGAGTGAAAGCACCGCCAGCATTCAAAAGTGACCAAAACATCAGCCAGGAAGCATAGGAACTGAGAAGTGGTCTGTGGTCACCACCTGCAGAACCACTCCTTTATTGGGGGTGTCTTGCTAATTGCCTATAATTTCCACCTGTTGTCTATTCCATTTGCACAACAGCATGTGGAATTTATTGTCAATTAGTGTTGCTTCCTAAGTGGACAGTTTTATTTCACAGAAGTGTGATTGACTTGGAGTTACATTGTGTTGTTTAAGTGTTCCCTTTATTTTTTTGAGCAGTGTATATATAATGTCTGTATATAATGCCTGTATGTATGTATATATATGTGTATATATATATATATTGTGTATTCCGTATGTAGATTATGATTTGAATTCCTCTGTCTGTATTTTGTCTGTATGTTTTGTAATATTATGATTATCTCAAAAATAGTGCTTTGACATATTCAATTGTTCAAATCCATGAAATATTGTAAGTTGAGATAAGTGTACAATAAGAGTTGAATAGTAGTAGTAGTAGTAAATCTACCTTGATAATCTTCATCCTTCACCTCTTGGTGAATAAAAGTTATTCTGATTCTCAGAGATGCTCGGCCCCGTCCTATCCCATCCCAGTACAGTAACAGTAAACCCCATAACCCATCCCAGCTCCACCAACCACTGCACCCAGCCAGGCATAATCAGCTAAGCAGCTTTTCGACGGAACTAACTCTTCCAACGCATGCTTTCTGACAGTACAACGCCCTTTATGAACAGTCGCTGTGTCTCATTGGCTAGTATCCAGTATATTAGGAGGCCTTTGTGAACTGGATGAAACTAAGCCCGTTTGTGATAAGCCTGGAATCGAACCAGGGTCTGTAGTGACGCCTCTAGCACTGAGATGCAGTGCCTTAGACCGCTGCGCCACTCGGGAGCCTAGTTGTGTGTGTGATATCTGAATAGAAAAACTTGCTCTTGGCACTTTGTTTATTCGAGCATACCTATCGGCCTTCGTCTGAGCTTTGTTTGTGTGTGGGAACCACTCACTTTTTTTGGCAGATTTTTTTTATTGGTTTAATGCACCAATGAAACAATCTAAGAGAACAACAAGACCTAACAGCATCGTTGCCTGACGACTCATCCACTGCCTATCGATCGCTACACGACTCATCCACTGCCTATCGATCGCTACACGACTCATCCACTGCCTATCGATCGCTACACGACTCATCCACTGCCTATCGATCGCTACACGACTCATCCACTGCCTATCGATCGCTACACAACTCATCCACTGCCTATCGATCGCTACACGACTCATCCACTGCCTATCGGTCGCTACACGACTCATCCACTGCCTATCGGTCGCTACACGACTCATCCACTGCCTATCGATCGCTACACGACTCATCCACTGCCTATCGATCGCTACACGACTCATCCACTGCCTATCGATCGCTACACGACTCATCCACTGCCTATCGGTCGCTACACGACTCATCCACTGCCTATCGATCGCTACACGACTCATCCACTGCCTATCGGTCGCTACACGACTCATCCACTGCCTATCGGTCGCTACACGACTCATCCACTGCCTATCGATCGCTACACGACTCATCCACTGCCTATCGATCGCTACACGACTCATCCACTGCCTATCGGTCGCTACACGACTCATCCACTGCCTATCGATCGCTACACGACTCATCCACTGCCTATCGGTCGCTACACGACTCATCCACTGCCTATCGGTCGCTACACGACTCATCCACTGCCTATCGATCGCTACACGACTCATCCACTGCCTATCGATCGCTACACGACTCATCCACTGCCTATCGGTCGCTACACGACTCATCCACTGCCTATCGATCGCTACACGACTCATCCACTGCCTATCGGTCGCTACACGACTCATCCACTGCCTATCGATCGCTACACGACTCATCCACTGCCTATCGATCGCTACACGACTCATCCACTGCCTATCGGTCGCTACACGACTCATCCACTGCCTATCGATCGCTACATACAGAGAAAGTGTTCATGTCCATGGGCTTATTGTGTTAAAGCCTGAATCCAAAATGTATTAAATAGATGTTTTTTTCCTCCAACCATCTACACACAATACCCCATAATTATAAAGTGAAAACATGTTTTTAGAAACGTTTGCACATTTATTGAAAATGAAATACAGAAATATCTAATTTACGTAAGTATTCACACCCCTGAGTCAATACATGTTAGAATTACACTATATACAGCACCTGTCAAAAGTTTGGACACGCCTACTCATTCCAGGGTTTTTCTTTATTTTTACTATTTTCTACATTGTACAATAATAGTCAAGACATCAAAACTATGAAATAACACAGATGGAATCATGTAGTAACCAAACAAGTGTTAAACAAATCAAAATATATTTTCTCTTCGAGATTCTTCAAAGTAGTCACCCTTTGCCCTTGATGACATCTCTGCACACTATTGTCATTCTGTGTAGTGACTGGGTGTATTGATACACTGTCCAAAGTGTAATTAATAACGTCACCATGCTCAAATGGATATTCAAGTTTTTTTTTGTTTTTTTTTACCCATCTACCAATAGGTGCCCTTCTTTTAGAGGCATTGGAAAACCTCCCTGGTCTTTGTGATTGTATCTGTGTTTGAAATTCACTGCTCGACTTATTTAGTAAATATTTACTTAACTTATTTTCTTAACTGCATTGTTGGTTAAGGGCTTGTAAATAAGCATTTCACGTTACGGTTGTATTCGACACACGTGATTTGGTGGGATTTGATTTGGCGCATGTGATTTGATTTGAGTGTTTGGAGGTTTCATGGGTTAGACATGTTGGGATTTATTCTGTGTGTGTTTTCTGTGTCTATGAGAGACTAGTCAATAGTAAGTAGCCTGCCACAGAGCCCGAGGCAACAAATCCCAGGAGATCTGAAGTGTTGAGTTACTAAATAGTATTTCAAAAGGCTGAAAAAGAGGAGCACAAAACACAAATGTGTTGATTGGCTCAGGGTACAGTGCCTGATTCTGGGTGCATTGTGATTGGCCGAAAGGTATGGCCTCACCTTAAAAGAGGGTTACTCCAGTTCAATGATATTCTCTCTGAGTGTGTGAGCTTGTGTGTATGTGACTCAAGGTTATTGAAACTAAGGGCTCTCTATTCAATCCGTATCACGGAAATTCAGCGTTACAGCGTGATTGCAATTTAAAGGCAATGTTCCTGTGTCAGCGGAGACTGCATTCGCAGTAAACGCTGCAGATTTCAGCTCAATAGGAAATTCCTTTTACATTTCTATTGCGCGACCTGTAACCCTTCAGCGATATACATACATGAAAAAACACTTTACGTTCACTTTATGAGTGACACAATGCTTAACTATTGCATACAAAAACAAAAAAACTAAGGTCAGAACATGACAGTACCCCCCCCCCCCCCCTTCCCCCAAGGTGCGGACTCCGGCCGCAAAACCTGAACCTATAGGGGAGGGTCTGGGTGGGCATCTGTCCGCGGTGGCGGCTCTGCCGCTGGACGTGGACCCCACTCCACCATAGTCTTAGTCCGTTTTAGTGGCGTCCTTTGAGCGGCGACCCTCGCCACCGACCTTGGCCTGGCAACCCTACTAAAGGACCCCACTGGACTGAGGAGCGCCTCTGGACTGAGGGGCAGCTCCTGACTGGCGGGCGGCTCTGGCAGCTCCTGACTGGCGGGCGGCTCTGGCAGCTCAGTACAGACGGACGGCTCTGGCAGCTCCTGACTGGCGGACGGCTCTGGCGGCTCAGTACAGATGGACGGCTCTGGCGGCGCTGGACAGACGGACGGCTCAGGCGGCGCTGGACAGACGGACAGATCAGGCGGCGCTGGACAGAAGGACGGCTCAGGAGGCGCTGGACAGGAGGGAGACTCAGGGGGCGCTGGACTGGAGGAAGACTCTGGCAGCACTGGATAGACGGGAGACTCTGGCGGCACTGGACAGACGGGAGACCCTGTAGTGAGGAGACAGAAGAGACAGCCTGGTGCGGGGGGCTGCCACCGGAGGGATGGTGCATGGAGGTGGCACCGGATAGACCGGACCATGGAGGCGCACTGCAGGTCTTGAGCATCGAACCTACCCAACCATACCTGGCTGAATGCTCCCCGTAGCCAAGTTAATGCGGCGAGGTGGAATAGGCCGCACTGGGCTGTGCTGGCGAACCGGGGACACCATGCGTAGGGCTGGTGCCATGTACCCCGGCCCGAGGAGAAGCACTGGAGACCAGATGCGTTGAGGCGGCTTCATGGCACCTGGCTCGATGCCCACTCTAGCCCGGCCGATACGAGGCGCGCCTATGTACCGCACCGGGCTATGCCTGCTCACCGGGGACACCGTGCGCCTCACGGCATGACACGGTGCCTGCCCGGTCCCTCTCTCTCCAAGGTAAGCACGGGGAGTTGGCTCAGGTCTCCTACCTGGCTTCGCCACCCCCCCCAATACATTTTTGGGGCTGCCTCTCTGGCTTCCAGCCGCGCTTACGTGCAGCCTCCTCATACCACCGCCTCTCCGCTTTCGCTGCCTCCAGCTCAGCTTTGGGGCGGCGATACTCTCCAGCCTGTGCCCAGGGTCCCTTGCCGTCCAGAATCTACTCCCAGCTCCAAGAGTCCTGCGATCGCTGCTGCTGCTGCTTTTGCCCGTTACCACGCTGCTTGGTCCTTTGTTGGTGGGTGGTTCTGTAACGATCTTCGTTGGGAGAAAGAGAGGAGGACCAAAGCGCAGCGTGGTAAGTGTTCATGATAAATATTTAATGGAACAAACTGAACACTGAAATACAAAACAATAAAGTGAACGAACGAAAACCGAAACAGTTCCGTGTGGAACACACAGACACGGAAGACAACCACCCACGAAACCCAGGTGGAAAAAGGCTACCTAAGTATGATTCTCAATCAGAGACAACTAACGACACCTGCCTCTGATTGAGAATCATACCAGGCCAAACGGAAAAAAAAATACATAGAAAAACGAACATAGATAACCCACCCAACTCACGCCCTGGCCATACTAAAACAAAGACATAACAAAAGAACTAAGGTCAGAACGTGTCAGTGAGTTTCCTCCTAATGCAGGATGTGGTAGGAATCGTAAGGGACATCATCATTAATAAATTAATTAATGTTAATACTTATTTTCTATAACTTAGATTTCAAACAATTTCTTATTGTAACAGCAAGTATTTTAATTGTATTGCTTTTAAATCTTTTAAATAATTTTAAAAATCTTATTAACACTTTGTTCTAGCTAGCTATTTGTGTAGGTAGCTATCAAGTAAACACAATGATATAGTAACTTGTTGACTTAACTCTAGGATGCCTACTTTTTTGTGTTTTATAGAAATGCGAGGTGTTTATTTAGAATAATTTTATGCTTACTGCTGATGTTTTTTCATTTTTTCATGTTTATTGTTTTCTAAAAATACATTTTAAGTATATATATATTTTTTAAATGGTCTAGGGGGGAGTGTAAGAATATGTCGAAGATAAATACACAATGCAGAGACCAGAGGTCAAGAGGACGAGAGGTCAATAGAGTAATAACGATCAATGGAAATTGTGTTTTTTCTGAAATAGGGATTTATGGATCAACGGTTCAGGGACGTGGGAGGAATATGTCTTCTGAAATAGGATACTTGTTATTTGGCCGTTGGCTTGTTTTATTGCAAGGAATTCTAATTGGTCAACCACAGGCTAGAGCTGGGTTATAAAACGACATGCTGGCCCTTTGTTCTGTGTAGAGAGAATCACTGGAGAGAACCACAGGAGAGAATCACTGAGGACAGGGGAATGACCATCTACCTCCCTGTATGATTTGTCCTCTTCGAATAAACCTATTTTCCTCCCCCTGATTTGCTTTGGGGTTTGTGTAATTGAAGAGTAACATAAATTGCTAACAGTACCCATGAGTTGTGGTTGAAGGGCCATTTAGACCCATAGAAAAACTAGAATGGACACATCAAAGATTGTTATAACAAACTCAAGATAGAACATCTGCATCATTTACAATGGGAGCAAATGATGCACAGTGGGCAGAACAAGCAAGGAGTCTGAGACTTAATCTACACCTCGATTAGGCTTATAGAAATCTTCATTATTTCTACATAGCCTACACTTCCTCGTTCTGAACCTCTAATGTGATGGGACGTTTGTGTCTTCATGACAATGAGCAAGAGCAGCTGCTCACCGTTTATTATAAAACAAAAATTTACCCCATGTGTCGTATCTGGGTTTCTCCTTTAATCTTTGGCCATATTGAGTCAGTATGCCCATGAACTACAGTCACATGTCTGTGGTCTGAGGGGCTTTTGTCGTATCTGGGTTTCCCCTTTAATCTTTGGCCATATTGAGTCAGTATGCCCATGAACTACAGTCACATTTCTGTGGTCTGATGGGCTTTCAGACACATCGATATAGAGTGACAGGAATGGAGTTGACAGACTTATTGACAGCCGTTCCCTTCTAGAAATTCTATGTCTATGTTCAGCTATATTGAGTCCAGTGAAACTGATGTGGTCTGAGTTGAGACATTCCATTCGCTCTCCAACCAGTACCAACCAGCCCAGTGAACCAGACCCAGCCCAGGGATAGGAGGGCCCACATCCCTCTATGCCAACCCTAACCTTATCCTGACCCCTGACCCTAAAATCCCCAAACACCCCTGATCCCGCACCTCTGGGCTCAATAGCCAGTGATTGTGTGGTGACTTACTTGGCAAACAAAAGGACTTTGTCACGATCGTCATTATGAATGGACCAAGGTGCAGCGTGGTCAGCGTACATTTTCCTTTAATAAATGAACACCGAACAAAAACAACAAACTACCAAAACGAAACGTGAAGCTAATAATAGTGCTGACATGCAACTATCCATAGACAAGATCCCACAAAGCACAAAGGGGAAATGGCTGCCTAAATATGACCCCCAATCAGAGACAACGATAAACAGCTGCCTCTGATTGGGAACCAAAACAGGCCAACATAGACACACAAACACCTAGATGACCCACCCTAGTCACACCCCGCCCTAACCAACATAGAGAATAAAAAGCTCTCTATGGTCAGGGCGTGACAGTAGCCCCCCCCCCAAAGATGCCGACTCCGACCGCAAAACCTGACTCAATAGGGGAGGGTCCGGGTGGGCATCTACCGTCGGGGGCGGCTCTGGTGCGGGGCGAAGTACCCACTCCACTCGCAGATACATCTTCCTCTATGGCGGCTCTGGTGCGGGGATCATCGCCCGAAGCTCCGGACCGTGGGTCGTTGGAGGAACCGGACTGTCGGTCGTCGCCGTAGGAACCGGACCGTGGATCGTCGCCGGATATTCCTGACCGTGAAACGTCGCCGGAAGCTCCGGACTGGGACCTGTCGCCGGAATCTCCGGACTGGGACCAGTCGCCGGCGCAGATATCCTGGTCCGAGGAGTTGTACTGGAGACCAGGAGCGCTGAGCCGGCACAACCCGTCCTGGCTGGATGCTCATTTTCACACGGCAAGTGCGGAGAGCTGACACCGAGCGCACCGGGCTGTGAATGAGTATCACCGCATAACATGGTGCCTGAACGGTCACACGCTCCTTAAAACGAGTGCGGGGTGTTGGCTCTGTTCTGAAACCTGGCTCCGCCAACCACCTCGTCGTTGTTCCTCCCTTGCTGCCTCCATCTGCTCCCATGGAAGGCGATCCTTTCCAGCCAGGATCTTCCTGGCCACGCTGCTTGGTCCGTTTGTGGTGGGATCTTCTGTCACGATCGTCATTATGAATGGACCAAGGTGCAGCGTGGTAGGCGTACATTTTCCTTTAATAAATGAACACCGAACAAAAACAACAAACTACCAAACGAAACGTGAAGCTAATAATAGTGCTGACATGCAACTATCCATAGACAAGATCCCACAAAACACAAAGGGGAAATGGCTGCCTAAATATGATCCCCAACCAGAGACAACGATAAACAGCTGCCTCTGATTGGGAACCATAACAGGCCAACATAGACACACAAACACCTAGATGACCCACCCTAGTCACACCCCGACCCAACCGTGTGACAGACTTTGTCCCTCGTTCAGCTCTTATGCTTTGTGTGGGAAGCTGGCCATCAGGGGGAGGCCTTTTTCTGTGCTCATACTGTATGTATAAAACATCTGAGAATGCTGATCTAGGATCAGGTCCCCCCCCTTCCTGCCATAATCTTATTCATTATGATGTAAAAGGCCAAACTGATCAGTACTCCTACTCTAAGGGCCCAGAATCTCTGATTCTGAACTTATTGACCCTTTTACCTCCAGAGTTGGGATCAATTCCATTGCAACTGATTGATTACCATAATGCTTAGAAATAGTCAATACATTGAAAAGAGCGCCACCTATTGGTGGTGGACTCCAATAGAGGTGCCGGTTAAGATATACTGTAGTTGCAACTGTCCTAGTGTCTTGATGAGAGGACGTAGATGACCAGCAGTGGACAGGGATACAATCCACACTTTATTACCAAACCACAATGAGACACACACACACAGCAAACCCGGAAGAGGAGACTAGTAGTAGGGTAAGGGTAGTGACGCACTAACACAGGTAGGAGGTCAAGGGAAGGCTTGTCTCTTCAGGGAAGGTTCAGTTATGAGATGTAGTGGAGGACAGGATTTTATAGAGACCTTCTCAACCTGCCCTCTTAGGAACAAATAAAGCACAAGCAGGAATGGGGGTCTGTTACCCCCATTAAGTAGAGCCTGTGATTGGCTGGCCCTGGTCAGCTGACTCAGCTGACCAGGTCAGCAACCTGGTTCCTAACACTAACAATAGGGTCCGGCTGAGGCAAGAGGATGGTAGCCTACCTCAGCAATTAAAGGCTACAAAGTTTGTGTCTCTCCCAGGGCCAGAGAGAGGGTTAAGGAGGCAGCGTTTTCAACAGCATATATCGGAAATGGAAGAGTTCTGTGTTTACCATGTGTAGTGCTGAGCGATTAGTCTTTTTTGAGGTCGTTTCGGTTTGATTATGTAAAGAAATAAATCACGGTTTTTGGTTACGATTTGAATTGTATTTTATTTATTTTTTACATTAAATGCGTTATGAAATAATGACATTAGAATGATTTTAGAGCTTTTTAATGGAAATTCCAAAGCCAAAAAATAATGAACATTCAATTGCCAAAACATTAAAAAATATTGCATTGTCAGGCAGTATCAGCCAGCCAGCCAGACCATCTAGGTTATCTCTATGCTCTCCTTAGTCATCATCTCTGCTCAGGCAGTATCAGCCAGCTAGCCAGACCATCTAGGTTATCTCTGTGCTCTCCTTAGTCATCATCTCTGCTCAGGCAGTATCAGCCAGCCAGCCAGACCATCTAAGGATATCTCTGTGCTCCCCATACTGTACTGTCTGTAGTCATGCTATTTAGCTAGGCTAGCCTGCCTAAGTATGCTGCAGAGCTGTCTGAGGAAATCATTTTGCTTATTCTTCAAAGTAGATAAGGCATACTTTTGTGAAACTTAATCTCTACTTACAGTAAACACATGGGAACTCCGTTCCAAAGTGAAAGCTCTACAGGTGACAGACTGTGGTGTCCCTCTGAAGCATCTTAAGCTCCGGTCTATATACGGGCCCAGAAATTACATATGGTTTGAAGGTCACGCAAGATGAGTGAGGTTTGGTCTGAGGGCGCACATGCGTGTGTGTGCTTTCGTGTGTTTTGTGTGTGTGGATTTGTTTATATTGTTGTATATTCTGTTGTTTGGTAAACACAGCTTGATCAGAATGTTTTAATCCCTAATTCCAGGTATTTACCCAAATTGTAAGCATTGGCCAGCCTGTGACGTACTGCCAGAGTCCTGTTTATTCTCTATTTCCCACTCACACAAATATTTGTTTGTAGACCTTCTTGTTTCTGTCTGTCTCTGTCTGTCTGTCAGTAACCAGGTTTCCATCCAACCTTTTTTTGAGAGTGAAGTACATGTCGGATAAAAAAAAATTCACGACAGGCCTGATGGAAACATCAAATGTCTAGGTAAACTTTCCAAATGTCAACAAAACAAAATATGCCAGACAAGATGGGATCTTCTTATCTTTAAATATGCAATAAATTACGGTGGAAACGACATGGTCGCATTGGAGAGGGTTAAAAGATGAAGCTGGTACATAAAACAGCAACGAACTTCTACAGATGCACCATCAAGAGCATCCCGTCAGGCTGTATCACCGCCTGGTACGGCAATTACACCGTCCGCAACCGCAAGGCTCTCTAGTGGGTGGTGCGGTCAGTTCAACGTGTCACAGGGGGCACAATGCCTGCCCTCCAGAACATCTACAGCACCCGGTGTCACAGGAAGGCCAAGAAGATCATCAAGGACCTCAGCCACCCGAGCCACGCCCTGTTCACCCTGCTACCATCTAGACGGCGGAGAAGAGTACATGTGCATCAAAGCTGAGACCGAGAGAAACAGCTTCTATCTCCAGGCCATCAGACTGTTTAATAGTCACCACTAGCCGGCCTCCACCCAGTACCCTGCCCTGACCCTTAGTCACAGTTACTAGCCGGCCTCCACCCAGTACCCTGACCTGAACCTTAGTGACAGTTACTAGCCTCCACCCAGTACCCTGCCCTGAACCTTAGTCACAGTTACTAGCCTCCACCCAGTACCCTGCCCTGAACCTTAGTCACAGTTACTAGCCGACTTCCACCCAGTACCCTGCCCTGAACCTTAGTCACAGTTACTAGCCGACTTCCACCCAGTACCCTGACCTGAACCTTAGTCACAGTTACTAGCCGACTTCCACTCAGTACCCTGCCCTGAACCTTAGTCACAGTTACTAGCCGACTTCCACTCAGTACCCTGCCCTGAACCTTAGTCACAGTTACTAGCCGGCTTCCACCCAGTACCCTGCCCTGAACCTTAGTAACAGTCACTAGCCGACTTCCACCCGGTACCCTGCCCTGAACCTTAGTCACAGTTACTAGCCGGCTTCCACCCAGTACCCTGCCCTGAACCTTAGTAACAGTCACTAGCCGACTTCCACCCGGTACCCTGCTCTGAACCTTAGTCACAGTTACTAGCCGACTTCCACCCGGTACCCTGCCCTGAACCTTAGTAACAGTCACTAGCCGACTTCCACCCGGTACCCTGCCCTGAACCTTAGTCACAGTTACTAGCCGGCCTCCACTCAGTACCCTGCCCTAAACCTTAGTCACAGTTACTAGCCGGCCTCCACCCAGTACCCTGACCTGAACCTTAGTCACAGTTACTAGCCTCCACCCAGTACCCTGCCCTGAACCTTAGTCACAGTCACTAGCCGACTTCCACCCGGTACTCTACCCTGCACCTTAGTCACTGTTACTAGCCGACTTCCACCCAGTACCCTGCCCTGAACCTTAGTCACAGTTACTAGCCGACTTCCACCCGGTACCCTGCCCTGAACCTTAGTAACAGTCACTAGCCGACTTCCACTCAGTACCCTGCCCTGAACCTTAGTCACTGTTACTAGCCGACTTCCACCCGGTACCCTGCCCTGAACCTTAGTAACAGTCACTAGCCGACTTCCACCCAGTACCCTGCCCTGAACCTTAGTAACAGTCACTAGCCGACTTCCACTCAGTACCC
Source organism: Salvelinus alpinus (assembly GCF_045679555.1). Classification (NCBI taxonomy): domain Eukaryota; kingdom Metazoa; phylum Chordata; class Actinopteri; order Salmoniformes; family Salmonidae; genus Salvelinus; species Salvelinus alpinus. The sequence goes on along the minus strand of NC_092104.1, from coordinate 5,469,323 downwards.
TGCCCTGAACCTTAGTCACTGTTACTAGCCGACTTCCACCCGGTACTCTACCCTGAACCTTACAGACTGCTGCCCTATGTACAGTGCATTCGGAAAGTATTCAGACCCCTTCCCTTTTTACACAATGTTACAGCCTTATTCTAAAATGGATTAAATAAAACATAAATTTAGCTGGACCCCAGGAAGAGTAGCTGCTGCCTTGGCAAATGGGGATCCATAATAAATACAATACCACATAATGCCTAAGCAAAAATAGGTTTTTTGATTTTTTTGCAAATGTATAAAAAAAACAAAAAACGAAATACCTTATTTACATAAGTATTCAGTCCCTTTGCTATGAGACTTGAAATTGAGCTCCGATGCATCCTGGATCCACTGATCATCCTTGAGATGTTTCTACAACTTGATTGGAGTCCACCTGTGGTAAATTCAATTGATTGGACATGATTTGGAAAGGCACACACCTGTCTATATGAGGTCCCACAGTTGACAGCGCTTGTCAGAGCAAAAACCAAGCCATGAGGTTGAAGGAATTGTCCGCAGAGCTCTGAGACAGGATTGTGTCGAGGTACAGACCTGGGGAAGTGTACCAAAACATTTCTGCAGCATTGAAGGTCCCCAAGAACACAGTGGCCTCCATCATTCTTAAATGGAAGAAGTTTGGAACCACCAAGATTCTTCCTAGAGCTGGCCGCCCGGGCCAAACTGAGCAATCGGGGGAGAAGGGCCTTGGTCAGGGAGGTGAACAAGAACCCGATGATCACTCTGACAGAGCTCCAGAGTTCCTCTGTGGAGATGGGAGAAACTTCCAGAAGGACAACCATCTCTGCAGCACTCCACCAATCAGGCCTTCATGGTAGAGTGGCCAGATGGAAGCCACTCCTCAGTAAAAGGCACATGACAGCCCACTGGGTTTGCCAAAAGGCACCTAAAGACTCTCCGACCATGAGAAACAATATCCTCTGCTCTGATGAGACCAAGATCGAACTCTTTGGCCTGAATGCCAAGCGTCACGTCTGGAGGAAACCTGGCACCATCCCTACGGTGAAGCATGGTGGTGACAGCATCATTCTATGGGGATGTTTTTCAGTAGCAGGGAGTGGGAGACTAGTGAGGATCAAGGGAAAGATGAGCGGAGCAAAGTACAGAGAGATCCTTGATGAAAACCTGCTCCAGAGTGCTGAGGACCTTAAGACTGGGGCTAGCTAGTTAGGGCAAATTGAAATACATGGTAAAACAAAATAAAGTTTTAAAACCAAGAAAACAAAATATAATCTTCCTCCTCCGTACTCATGTAGTTTGAAAAAGATAATTTGAATTAAATAATTCTATTCAACAATGTCACAAATTCACCAAGCTTCTTTGTCACGTGTAGTACTAGGTTCATTCTCTGATCCTTTGATTGTATGGACATTATTTCATATGAAAAAAGCTTTGATTGGTTGGAGGACGTCCTCTGGAAGTCGTCATTACTATCATATAGGTCTATGGAAGTGGAAGAGGAGCACAAATCTCCTAGGTTTTGTATTGAAGTCAATGTAGCCAGAGGAGGATGGAAATGGCTGTCCTCCGGCTACACCATGGTGCTACCCTAAAGAGTGCTGTTGAGGCTACTGTAGACCTTCATTGCAAAACAGTGTGTTTTAATCAGGTAATTGGTGACATATACTGTATATGAATATATTTAGTAAAGTTTTATCTAAAAAAAAAAAAAAATGTATTTATTTATCTGAAATTCTCTGAGTAGAACCCCCCTCTCCCTCTCCCTCCCCTCTGAGTAGGACCCCCCCCTCCCTCCCCTCCTCCTCTGAGTAGGACCCCCCCTCTCCCTCCCCTCCTCCTCTGAGTAGAACCCCCCCTCTCCCTCCCCTCCTCCTCTGAGTAGAACCCCCCCTCTCCCTCCCCTCCTCCTCTGAGTAGAACCCCCTCTCCCTCCCCTCCTCCTCTGAGTAGAACCCCCCCTCTCCCTCCCCTCCTCCTCTGAGTAGAACCCCCCTCTCCCTCCCCTCCTCCTCGGAGTAGAACCCCCCCTCTCCCTCCCCTCCTCCTCTGAGTAGAACCCCCCCCTCTCCCTCCCCTCCTCCTCTGAGTAGAACCCCCTCTCCCTCCCCTCCTCTTCTGAGTAGGACCCCCCCTCTCCCTCCCCTCCTCCTCTGAGTAGAACCCCCCCTCTCCCTCCCCTCCTCCTCTGAGTAGAACCCCCCCCCCTCCCTCCCCTCCTCCTCTGAGTAGAACCCCCCCTCTCCCTCCCCTCCTCTTCTGAGTAGAACCCCCCTCTCCCTCCCCTCCTCCTCTGAGTAGAACCCCCCCTCTCCCTCCCCTCCTCCTCTGAGTAGAACCCCCCCCCCTCCCTCCCCTCCTCCTCTGAGTAGAACCCCCCCTCTCCCTCCCCTCCTCCTCTGAGTAGAACCCCCCCTCTCCCTCCCCTCCTCCTCTGAGTAGAACCCCCCCTCTCCCCTCCCCTCCTCTTCTGAGTAGAACCCCCCTCTCCCTCCCCTCCTCCTCTGAGTAGAACCCCCCCTCTCCCTCCGCTCCTCCTCTGAGTAGAACCCCCCCTCCCTCCCCTCCTCCTCTGAGTAGAACCCCCCCACCCTCCCCTCCTCCTCTGAGTAGAACCCCCTCTCCCTCCCCTCCTCCTCTGAGTAGAACCCCCCTCTCCCTCCCCTCCTCTTCTGAGTAGAACCCCCCTCTCCCTCCCCTCCTCCTCTGAGTAGAATTCCCCCTCTCCCTCCCCTCCTCCTCTGAGTAGAACCCCCCTCTCCCTCCCCTCCTCTTCTGAGTAGAACCCCCCTCTCCCTCCCCTCCTCCTCTGAGTAGAACCCCCCCTCTCCATCCCCTCCTCCTCTGAGTAGGATCCCCGTCTTCACACAAATATAGGTCTGGGTACAGTTCATACACAACGTGTCAGCTACCTACAGTAGAGGTCTTCACACAAATATAGGTCTGGGTACAGTTCATACACAATGTGTCAGCTACCTACAGTAGAGGTCTTCACAGTTTTAAAGTTATACCCGCTTAGACATGGATCCGTGGCTTTCCCACCCAGCCCGTTATGCATAAATAAACATTAAAAAAACAGAAACCCATTTTTTACATTTTAAATTGTAGTCATCGAGAGCATACATTTTCATACTTCTTCGTACTGGTCCCCCGTGTGAATAAGAAATCCGTTCCGAATGGGCCAGATGACAGTCAGACCCGTTCCGAATGGGCCAGATGACAGTCAGACCCGTTCCGAATGGGCCAGATGACAGTTAGACCCGTTCCGAATGGGCCAGATGACAGTTAGACCCGTTCCGAATGGGCCAGATGACAGTCAGACCCGTTCCGAATGGGCCAGATGACAGTCAGACCCGTTCCGAATGGGCCAGATGACAGTTAGACCCGTTCCGAATGGGCCAGATGACAGTCAGACCCGTTCCGAATGGGCCAGATGACAGTCAGACCCGTTCCCGAATGGGCCAGATGAGTCAGACCCGTTCCGAATGGGCCAGATGACAGTTAGACCCGTTCCGAAAAGGCCAGTGGAAAAACAGACCCATTCTGGTTCGGATCCAAGAGACCCGTTCAGATCAAATCAATCAAATCAAATTGTGTTAGTCAGATGCTTCGTAAAACAACATGTGTAGACTAACAGTGAAATGCTTCGTAAACAACAGGTGTAGACTAACAGTGAAATGCTTCGTAAAACAACAGGTGTAGACTAACAGTGAAATACTTCGTAAAACAACATGTGTAGACTAACAGTGAAATGCTTCGTAAACAACAGGTGTAGACTAACAGTGAAATGCTTCGTAAAACAACAGGTGTAGACTAACAGTGAAATGCTTCGTAAAACAACATGTGTAGACTAACAGTGAAATGCTTCGTAAAACAACATGTGTAGATTAACAGTGAAATGCTTCGTAAAACAACATGTGTAGACTAACAGTGAAATGCTTCGTAAAACAACATGTGTAGATTAACAGTGAAATGCTTCGTAAACAACAGGTGTAGACTAACAGTGAAATGCTTCGTAAACAACAGGTGTAGACTAACAGTGAAATGCTTCGTAAAACAACATGTGTAGACTAACAGTGAAATGCTTCGTAAAACAACATGTGTAGATTAACAGTGAAATGCTTCGTAAACAACAGGTGTAGACTAACAGTGAAATGCTTCGTAAACAACATGTGTAGACTAACAGTGAAATGCTTCGTAAAACAACATGTGTAGATTAACAGTGAAATGCTTCGTAAAACAACATGTGTAGACTAACAGTGAAATGCTTCGTAAAACAACATGTGTAGATTAACAGTGAAATGCTTCGTAAACAACAGGTGTAGACTAACAGTGAAATGCTTCGTAAACAACAGGTGTAGACTAACAGTGAAATGCTTCGTAAAACAACATGTGTAGACTAACAGTGAAATGCTTCGTAAAACAACAGGTGTAGACTAACAGTGAAATGCTTCGTAAAACAACATGTGTAGACTAACAGTGAAATGCTTCGTAAACAACAGGTGTAGACTAGATCTTGGAGTGAATCCAAGATGGCGTAGCAGTCGGATGTGTCTTTGTCCTGTCTGTCCCGTGTAAATAGTATTCGTATTTTTCGTATACATTTCGTATATATTTTAATTTCACTTTCCATCTAGGAACTGAATATACATTCCTACATTCCGCCTCACCCAATGTGGTACGGACCTGCTATTTTTTTATACTTTAGAACCGTAACCCCAATCAGAAGCTAGCCAGATAACTAGCTACTAGCTAGTAGTCAGTTAGCCACTGCTGCGGTCTTCGCCCTTAACTCGGACACAGCCAGCTTCAATACCGGGCCAATACCTGCCAGTCTGCAAGCGCGATATCAACCCAGAGCATATAGGACTGCTTTTTCTCTACCACATCACCGGATTCCTGACGCAAGCTCTGGACAATTACACCGTATTATCACAGCTAGCTAGCTGCAACCGAGTGGCTACTACTGGCTAACACCTCTGTCCCGAAGCAAGCACCAGTTAGCCTTGAGCTAGCCTCGAGCTAGGCCCATCTGCCGGCTAGCCGAAGAGGTCTACCAGCGAACTCTTGGGCTACAATACCTCTTTTGCCAATTGGACTGGACCTTTTTTTTGCCGACACAGAGCCCTGCCAATCCATCACAACTGGTCTAAATCAGCTACAAGCTAATTTAGCCATTTTTTTGCCGCTGCTAGTAGTTTTTACCTTCTGCACAGACACCAGCCCTGTTATTAGCCTGGATATTACTCACCAATTTACCAGCATCGGACTGTCTCTCGACAACAACGCCGGATTCCTGCCGCAATCCCTGAGCCACTACTTCTGATCCTCACAGCTAGCTTGCAGCTAGCGCAGTTAGCGCCACTGCCACGAAGCTAGCACCAGTTAGCAAACACAATTCTACAATTCACAACCTCTCTTTCGCCATTCGGCTTGGATTCTCTGGATTCTCTGTCGACACGACCACGTCTGAGCAGACCCCCTCCGTCTGAGCAGACCACCCCCCGGGCTACTAACTTTAAACGCCGCGTGCTAGCTTAGTGGAGGCCTCCCTGCTCCATCTACGGCTGCCCCCTGGACACTATGATCACTTGGCTACATAGCTGATGCATGCTTGACTGTCCATTAATTCACGGTACTCCATTCTGTTTATTTGTGTTTTATCTGTCGGCTCTGTGCTTTAACTCAGGATCTGTGTGTAGTTAATCCGACCCTCTCTGCCTAGTCGTCGCCATTTTTACCTGTTGTTGCTGTGTTAGACTAGCACCCTGTTATTGCTGCTGTTATCTTACCTGTTGTTTTAGCTAGCTCTCCCAATCAAGACCTGCAATCACTTTATGCCTTATTGTATGTCTCTCTCAAATATCAATATGCCTTGCATACTGTTGTTCAGGCTAGTTTTCATTATCATTGTTTTGGTTTGCAATGGACCCTGTAGTTCCACTCTCCGTACCTCTGATACCCCCTTTGTCCCACCCCCCACACATGCGGTGACCTCACCCATTGAGACCAGCATGTCCAGAGATACAACCTCTCTTATCATCACCCAGTGCCTGGGCTTGCCTCCGCTGTACCCGCGCCCCTCCATACCCCTGTCTGCACATTATGCCCAGAATCTATTCTACCACGCCCATAAATCTGCTCCTTTTATTCTTTGTCCCCAACGCTCTAGGCGACCAGTTTTGATAGCCTTTAGCCGCACCCTCATCCTACTACTCCTCTGTTCCTCGGGTGATGTGGAGGTAAACCCAGGCCCTGCATGTCCCCAGTCACCCTCATTTGTTGACTTCTGTGATCTAAAAAGCCTTGGCCTCATGCATGTCAACATCAGAAGCCTCCTCCCTAAGTTTGCCTTACTCACCGCTTTAGCACACTCTGCCAATCCTGATGTCCTTGCCGTGTCCGAATCCTGGCTTAGGAAGGCCACCAAAAATTCTGAGATTTCCATACCCAACTATAACACTTTCCGTCAAGATAGAACTGCCAAAGGGGGAGGAGTTGCAATCTACTGCAGAGATAGCCTGCAAAGTTCTGTCATACTTTCCAGGTCTATGCCCAAACAGTTCGAACTTCTAATTTTAAAAATTAATCTCTCCAGAAATAAGTCTCTCACTGTTGCCGCCTGCTACCGACCCCCCTCAGCTCCCAGCTGTGCCCTGGACACCATCTGTGAATTGATCGCTCCCCATCTAGCTTCAGAGTTTGTTCTGTTAGGTGACCTAAACTGGGATATGCTTAACACCCCGGCAGTCCTACAATCCAAGCTTGATGCCCTCAATCTCACACAAATCATCAAGGAACCCACCAGGTACAACCCTAAATCCGTAAACATGGGCACCCTAATAGACATTATCCTGACCAACCTGCCCTCCAAATACACCTCTGCTGTCTTCAATCAAGATCTCAGCGATCACTGCCTCATTGCCTGTATCCGCCACGGGTCCGCGGTCAAACGACCACCCCTCATCACTGTCAAACGCTCCCTAAAACACTTCTGCGAGCAGGCCTTTCTAATCGACCTGGCCCGGGTACCCTGGAAGGATATTGACCTCATCCCGTCAGTTGAGGATGCCTGGTCATTCTTTAAATGTTACTTCCTCACCATATTAGACAAGCATGCTCCGTTCAAAAAATGCAGAACCAAGAACAGATATAGCCCTTGGTTCACTCCAGACCTGACTGCCCTCGACCAGCACAAAAACATCCTGTGGCGAACTGCAATAGCATCGAAGAGCCCCCGCGATATGCAACTGTTCAGGGAAGTCAGGAACCAATACACGCAGTCAGTCAGGAAAGCAAAGGCCAGCTTTTTCAAGCAGAAATTCGCATCCTGTAGCTCTAACTCCAAAAAGTTCTGGGATACTGTAAAGTCCATGGAGAACAAGAGCACCTCCTCCCAGCTGCCCACTGCACTGAGGCTAGGTAACACGGTCACCACCGATAAATCCGTGATAATCGAAGACTTCAACAAGCATTTCTCAATGGCTGGCCATGCCTTCCTCCTGGCGACTCCAACCTTGGCCAACAGCCCCGCCCCCCCCGCTGCTACTCGCCCAAGCCTCCCCAGCTTCTCCTTTACCCAAATCCAGATAGCAGATGTTCTGAAAGAGCTGGAAAACCTGGACCCATACAAATCAGCTGGGCTTGACAATCTGGACCCCCTATTTCTGAAACTGTCCGCAGCCATTGTCGCACCCCCTATTACCAGCCTGTTCAACCTCTCCTTCGTATCATCTGAGATCCCCAAGGATTGGAAAGCTGCCGCGGTCATCCCCCTCTTCAAAGGGGGAGACACCCTGGACCCAAACTGTTACAGACCTATATCCATCCTACCCTGCCTATCTAAGGTCTTCGAAAGCCAAGTCAACAAACAGATCACTGACCATCTCGAATCCCACCGTACCTTCTCCGCTGTGCAATCCGGTTTCCGAGCCGGTCACGGGTGCACCTCAGCCACGCTCAAGGTACTAAACGATATCATAACCGCCATCGATAAAAGACATTACTGTGCAGCCGTCTTCATCGACCTGGCCAAGGCTTTCGACTCTGTCAATCACCATATTCTTATCGGCAGACTCAGTAGCCTCGGTTTTTCTAATGACTGCCTTGCCTGGTTCACCAACTACTTTGCAGACAGAGTTCAGTGTGTCAAATCGGAGGGCATGTTGTCCGGTCCTCTGGCGGTCTCTATGGGGGTACCACAGGGTTCAATTCTCGGGCCGACTCTTTTCTCTGTATACATCAATGATGTTGCTCTTGCTGCGGGCGATTCCCTGATCCACCTCTACGCAGACGACACCATTCTATATACTTCCGGCCCTTCCTTGGACACTGTGCTATCTAACCTCCAAACGAGCTTCAATGCCATACAACACTCCTTCCGTGGCCTCCAACTGCTCTTAAACGCTAGTAAAACCAAATGCATGCTTTTCAACCGTTCGCTGCCTGCACCCGCACGCCCGACTAGCATCACCACCCTGGACGGTTCCGACCTAGAATATGTGGACATCTATAAGTACCTAGGTGTCTGGCTAGACTGCAAACTCTCCTTCCAGACTCATATCAAACATCTCCAATCCAAAATCAAATCAAGAATCGGCTTTCTATTCCGCAACAAAGCCTCCTTCACTCACGCCGCCAAACTTACCCTAGTAAAACTGACTATCCTACCGATCCTCGACTTCGGCGATGTCATCTACAAAATAGCTTCCAACACTCTACTCAGCAAACTGGATGCAGTTTATCACAGTGCCATTCGTTTTGTTACTAAAGCACCTTATACGACCCACCACTGCGACCTGTATGCCCTAGTCGGCTGGCCCTCGCTACATGTTCGTCGTCAGACCCACTGGCTCCAGGTCATCTACAAGGCTATGCTAGGTAAAGTGCCGCCTTATCTCAGTTCACTGGTCACGATGGCTACACCCACCCGCAGCACGCGCTCCAGCAGGTGTATCTCACTGATCATCCCTAAAGCTAAAACCTCATTTGGACGCCTTTCCTTCCAGTTCTCTGCTGCCTGCGACTGGAACGAATTGCAAAAATCTCTGAAGTTGGAGACTTTTATCTCCCTCAACAACTTTAAAAATCTGCTATCCGAGCAGCTAACCGATCGCTGCAGCTGTACATAGTCCATCTGTAAACTACCCACCCAATTTACCTACCTCACCCCCCATACTGCTTTTATTTATTTACTTTTCTGCTCTTTTGCACACCAGTATCTCTTCTTGCACATGATCATCTGATGATTTATCACTCCAGTGTTAATCTGCTAAATTGTAATTATTCGATTTATTGCCTACCTCATGCCTTTTGCACACATTGTATATAGATTCTCTTTTTTCTACCATGTTATTGACTTGTTTATTGTTTACTCCATGTGTAACTCTGTGTTGTCTGTTCACACTGCTATGCTTTATCTTGGCCAGGTCGCAGTTGCAAATGAGAACTTGTTCTCAACTAGCCTACCTGGTTAAATAAAGGTGAAATAAAAAAATAAAAAAAATAAAAAAAACAGTGAAATGCTTCGTAAAACAACATGTGTAGATTAACAGTGAAATGCTTCGTAAAACAACATGTGTAGATTAACAGTGAAATGCTTCGTAAACAACAGGTGTAGACTAACAGTGAAATGCTTCGTAAACAACAGGTGTAGACTAACAGTGAAATGCTTCGTAAAACAACATGTGTAGACTAACAGTGAAATGCTTCGTAAAACAACAGGTGTAGACTAACAGTGAAATGCTTACTTACGGGGCCCTTCCCAACAATGCAGAGAGAAAAAAAAGCTAAATAACACAATGAATAAACACACAATGAGTAACGATAACTTGGCTATATACACGGGGTACCAGTACCGAGTCGATGTGCAGGGGTACGAGGTAATTGAGGTAGATATTGTACATATACTGTAGGTGATGAAGTGACAGGATAGATAATTAACAGTAGCAGCGGCGTATGTGATGAGTCAACACAGTGCAAAAAGGGTCAATGCAGATAGTCCGGCTAACTATTGGTTAACTATTTGACTAACTATTTAGCAGTCTTATGGATTGGGGGTAGAAGCTGTTCAGGGTCCTTTTTTGCTTCCAGACTTGATGCATCGTTACCGCTTGCCGTGCAGTAGCAGAGAGAACAGTCTAGGACTTGGATGGCTGGAGTCTGACACCTGCCTGGACAGCTGGGGACCACATGAGCCTCACTGGGCACGAGCAGAACACCTCTGTCTGATTACAACAGAGCTCTGTGAGATTGAATTCTGCTTCAGACACACACACACGCACGCACGCACGCACGCACACACACACACACGTACTGTACACTGCCCCTCCGAAATACACCCAAGACAAGAAACGGAGGTTAAAAAGGCAAACATAATAAAACATTCAGATGTTTGTGTGTCTGGGATTCCTTCAGTTTTATGGTCCATAAAGACAAAGACAGGTCATTGTGTGAAGGACGATCTATGCCACGTATTTCCCCACTGTTTATATTATTCACTTTACACAGATGAGCAGCAGCTAGCTAGGAACGTTTTCCCGTCATCTCATGAAGGTTGCATAGATAGGTAGCCTTCATACCAGACCAACAAGGTATCACGGCCTGACTTCAGTATTCGATGTTTGTCCGTTGGTTAAGGTTAACCAGTGGACAAAGGTTAGGTTAAGTTTAGGCATTAATTCCAACTGGTTAAGGTTTAGGTTAAAACAGAAACAACGAAAACAAGTGCCTAGCACTGGGATTGTGCCCCGGACCTTAGAGCCCGAGCTTGCGTTTTAAGCTCTTCCTCTATCCTCATCGTCAACACCCTGGCCTAGCAAGACACACAAGCCTACTAGATGGTAACAGGTGCTCACGTTGCCCCTAGTGGACAGTATTGAATACATCTCCCTACTAGATGGTAATAGGTGCTCACGTTGTCCCTAGTGGACAGTATTGAATACATCTCCCTACTAGATGGTAACAGGTGCTCACGTTGCCCCTAGTGGACAGTATTGAATACATCTCCCTACTAGATGGTAATAGGTGCTCACGTTGTCCCTAGTGGACAGTATTGAATACATCTCCCTACTAGATGGTAACAGGTGCTCACGTTGCCCCTAGTGGACAGTATTGAATACATCTCCCTACTAGATGGTAATAGGTGCTCACGTTGTCCCTAGTGGACAGTATTGAATACATCTCCCTACTAGATGGTAACAGGTGCTCACGTTGCCCCTAGTGGACAGTATTGAATACATCTCCCTACTAGATGGTAATAGGTGCTCACGTTGTCCCTAGTGGACAGTATTGAATACATCTCTCTACTAGATGGTAATAGGTGCTCACGTTGCTCCTAGTGGACGATATGAAGGCATCTCCTGACATCCTGGGGACCTGGACAAACGTTGAATACTGAAGTTGATCTGGTGTGATCTGAGTGACCAGACAGAGGTAATGCTGAAGAGATAGTTTTAATAGCAGACTTTAAATGCTTTTAAAGGGTCAATGCAGACGTTTTTATTTTAATATCTAACAATTTCTGGGTCACATTTAAGTATCTTACTGTGATTGTTTTCATTTAAAATGGTCAAAATAACTAAAAATAGCTTCTTGGCAAAGAGCCATTTCTCAAGCAAGAATTTTGCTAGGATTGTCTGGGAGGGGAAATCTAAAAACAAACTGTTATTGGCTGAGAGGTTTTGAACTCTCTTTCTTATTGGTCTATTAACTACACTGAACATAAATATAAACGCAACATGTAAAGTGTTTGTCCCATGTTTCATGAGCTGAAATAAAAGATCCCAGAAATGTTCCATAAGCAACAAAAAGCTTATTTCTCTCAAATGTTGTTCACAAATTAGTTTACATCCCTGTTTCTTCCTAGGTTCCTGCCTTTCTAGGGAGTTTTTCCTAGCCACCGTGCTTCTACATCTGCATTGCTTGCTGTTTGGGGTTTTAGGCTGGGTTTCTGTATAGCATTTTGTGACATCGGCTGATGTAAAAAGGGCATTATAAATACATTTGATTATTAGTGAGCATTTCTCCTTTGCCAAGAGCCTTTGCCAATCGATCCACCTGACAGGTGTGGCATATCAAGAAGCTGATTAAACAGCATGATCATTGCACAGGTGCACCTTAACTGACTTGCCTAGTTAAATAAAGGTAAAATAAAAATTAAATATTCCACAGTGTTGGAGCTGGAGGTTGGATGACTTGGACATTCCACAGGGTTGGAGCTGGAGGTTGGATGACTGGGATATTCCACAGTGTTGGAGCTGGAGGTTGGATGACTGGGATATTCCACAGTGTTGGAGCTGGAGGTTGGATGACTGGGATATTCCACAGTGTTGGAGCTGGAGGTTGGATGACTGGGACATTCCACAGTGTTGTAGCTGGAGGTTGGATGACTGGGATATTCCACAGTGTTGGAGCTGGAGGTTGGATGACTGGGACATTCCACAGGGTTGGAGCTGGAGGTTGGATGACTGGGACATTCCACAGGGTTGGAGCTGGATGTTGTTTGACTGGGATATTCCACAGTGTTGGAGCTGGAGGTTGTATGACTGGGATATTCCACAGGGTTGGAGCTGGAAGTTGGATGACTGGAATATTCCACAGTGTTGGAGCTGGAGGTTGGATGACTGGGATATTCCATAGGGTTGGAGCTGGAGGTTTGATGACTGAGAATTTCCACAGTGTTGGAGCTGGAGGTTGGATGACTGGGATTTTCCACAGGGTTGGAGCTGGAAGAGATGTGGGCTCTGAGAGAGGCTGGAAAATGGGAGGCTAGAAAATGTCATTTTTATACACTACATGACCAAAAGTATGTGGACACCTGCTCGTTGAACATCTCATTCAAAAATCCTGGGCATTAATATATAGTTGGTCCACCCTTTGCTGCTATAACAGCCTCCACTTTTCTGGGAAGGCTTTCCACTAGATGTTGGAAAATTGTTGCGGGGGACTTGATCCCATTCAGCCACAAGAGCATTAGTGATGTCGGGCACTGATGTTGGGCGATTAGGCCTGACTCGCAGTCGGCATTTCAATTCATCCCAAAGGTGTTCAATGGGGTTGAAGTCAGGGCTCTGTGCAGGCCAGTCAAGTTCTTCCACACTGATCTCGAACAAACCATGTCAATATGGACCTTGCGTTGTGCACGGGGGCGTTGTCACGCTGAAACAGGAAAGAGCCTTCCCCAAACTGTTGCCACAAATTTGGAAGCACCGAATCATCTAGAATTTCATTGTATGCTGTAGCGTTAAAATTTCCCTTCACTGGAACTAAGGGGCCCGAACGATGAAAAACAACCCCAGACCATTATTCCTCTTCCACCAAACTTTACAGTTGACACTATGCATTTGGGCAGGTAGAGTTCTCCTGGCATCCGCCAAATCTAGATTCATCACTCCAGAGAAGGCATTTCCACTGCCCCAGAGTCCAATGGCAGCAAGCTTTACACCACTCCAGCTGATGCTTGGTATAGCGGATGGTGATCTTAGGCTTGTGTGCGGCTGCTCGGCCATAGAAACCCATTTCACGAAGCTCCCGACGAACAGCTGTTGTGCTGACACTGCCATGTTATCCTCCCATTCTACTACCAATGTTTGTCTACGGAGATTGCATGGCTGTGTGCTCGATTTTATACAGGTGTGGCTGAAATAGCCAAATCCACTAATTTGAAGGAGTCTCCACATACTTTTTGGCCATGTATGTATGTCTGTTTGTACAGTATGTCCCCTTACAAAAAACACATGTTAAATTTGCAGTTTCACATGTGGGAAATCATATTTTTACATGTGAAATAGGTGTTTTCTCATGTATTCAATTTAGAGTTAACGTCCTCTTTTCACATGTGAGGAAAAAACATGTTTTCGACCTCACATTTGAATTACAGATTCACATGTGAAATTTGCAGTTTCACATATAAAAAAATATATAATTTGCAAGTTCACATGGAAGAAAACACCACATGTGAAAATCAATCATTTCAGATTCACATGTGGGTTTGAAATAATGTTCTCCTCACATGTGAAAAGAGGAACTGTTTCCACCAGTGGTGTGACAACATCTAAAAAGCATAAACGCAGAACAAGGGAACAATTTTGCAGCACATTTTGCGGGAACAGTGTACAGAATAATTTTTCGGGGGGTTTAATGGATACATTCAAATGGGCGACATAGTTCTGCTGTATTAAAGTCACTGCATGTCACACCCTGATCTGGTTCACCTGTCCTTGTGCTTGTCTCCACCACCCCTCCAGGTGTCGCTTGTTTTCCCCAGTCTATATATCCCTGTGTTTCCTGTCTCTCTGTGCCAGTTCGTCTTGTTTGCCAAGTCAACCAGTGGTTTTCCTTGCTCCTATTTGTTTTCCCCCCAGTCTCTGTTTGTTTCTAGTCCTCCTGGTTTCGACCCTTGCCTCTCCTGACTCCGAACCCACCTGCCTGACCACTCTGCCTGTTCTGACTACCAGCCTGCTTGTCCCGTTGTACTATTTTGGACTCGGATCTGGTTTCTGACCCCTGCCTGGGCTGACCTCAAGACTGCCTATCGCCTGGTACTGTTTTGGACTCTGACCTGGTTTATGAACTCTCGCCTGTCCCCGACCTGCCTTTGCCTACTTCCTTTGTTATAATAAATATCGGAGCTCAACCATCTGCCTCCTGTGTCTGCATTTGAGTCTCGCCTTGTGTCCTTATACTGCATTTGGGTCTCGCCTTGTGTCCTTATACTGCATTTGTGGACTTACTAATGCCTCTTGACCTTAGTTCAACTATCTGAACCCATCATATAAGCTTGTTTTACTCCAATATTTGTAAATGACGTAAAAAAAAGAAACGCTGTAGAAAATGAAAACATTGTTAAAACTATATGTTGACGTCGTGGTGGACAGTTCTTCCATCCATAGTCTAGTCTAATGATTTGACCTCCCTCTTTCCTGTAATTTTCCATATCTTTGGTTATGTTACTCTGGCCTTTGCTTTCACTGGCTTCTCTTCAGTTGCCAGTTTTGGCACATTCATACCATCAACATAGCAACCTGCGTCCCACAGCTGGTTTGCCTCTGAAGCTAACCATGGTTGGTCCTAGTTGGTCCCTGGATGGGAGACCAGATGTAGCCGCTGAAAAAAATAAACATGTGAAGAAAAGAAAAAAGTGGGGGGAAAAAAACATGAAAAAATGTACATGTAAAAACCATGTGTTTGACTCCACACTGCCCTTTCCCACCTGGACAAAAGGAACACTTATGTGAGAATGCTATTCATTGACTACACCTCAGCGTTCCAACACCATAGTACCCTCAAAGCTCATCACTAAGCTAAGGATCTTGGGACTAAACACCTCCCTCTGCAACTGGATCCTGTACTTCCTGACGGGCCGCCCCCAGGTGGTGAGGGTAGGTAGCAACACATCTGCCACGCTGATCCTCAACACTGGAGCTCCCCAGGGGTGCGTGCTCAGTCCCCTCCTGTACTCCCTGTTCACCCACGACTGCATGGCCAGGCACGACTCCAACACCATCATTAAGTTTGCAGACGACACAACAGTGGTAGACCTGATCACCGACAACGACGAGACAGCCTATAGGGAGGAGGTCAGAGACCTGGCCGTGTGGTGCCAGAATAACAACCTATCCCTCAACGTAACCAAGACTAAGGAGATGATTGTGGACTACAGGAAATGGAGGACCGAGCACGCCCCCATTTTCATCGACGGGGCTGTAGTGGGGCAGATTGAGAGCTTCAAGTTCCTTGGTGTCCACATCAACAACAAACTAGAATGGTCCAAACACACCAAGACAGTCGTGAAGAGGGCACGACAAAGCCTATTCCCCTTAGGAAACTAAAAAGATTTGGCATGCGTCCTGAGATCCTCAAAAGGTTCTACAGCTGCAACATCGAGAGCATCCTGACTGGTTGCATCACTGCCTGGTACGGCAATTGCTCTGCCTCTGACCGCAAGGCACTACAGAGGGTAGTGCGTACGGCCCAGTACATCACTGGGGTTAAGCTACCTGCCATCCAGGACCTCTACACCAGGCGGTGTCAGTGGAAGGCCCTACAAATTGTCAGACCCCAGCCACCCCAGTCATAGACTGCTCTCTCTACTACCGCATGGCAAGCGGTACCAGAGTGCCAAGTCTAGGACAAAAAGGCTTCTCAACAGTTTTTACCCCCAAGCCATAAGACTCCTGAACAGGTAATCAAATGGCTACCTGGACTATTTGCAATGTGTACCCCCCCCAACCCCTCTTTTTATGCTGATCTCTCTCTCTCTCTCTCTCGCTCTCTCTCTCTCTCTCTCTCTCTCTCTCTCTCTCTCTCTCTCTCTCTCTCTCTCTCTCTCTCTCTCTCTCGCTCTCTCTCTCTCTCACACACACTTCACACAGTAACTCTGCCCATGTGTATGCCCACCCACACCCACTCCCTGCAAACATCAGACCACCCCACTCCGTGCTGTGTGTCAGGGGTCTCCAGTGACAAAGGTTGTGTGTGGGGGTGTGAACATGGCCTTTTGGTGGTTTAGGGTTTCATCCACTATGTGGGGGAGGGGGGGAGATTAAGTTTTCCTCTCTGGGGAGAGGGTGAAAGGGACGGGGGAGGGGGAGAGGGGGGAGAGGTTAGTGAACTCTGTAGAATGAGCACAGAAGCTTCTGCTACTGAAGTTCTCACATTCCAGCTGATGCGTCGCCGTAGTTACCATGCTGCTACTGTGTCAATAATCAAATCAAATCAAATGACATGTGACATAAATAAATAAAATAAGTAAGTAGATACTAACATGGCTATATACAGGGAGTACCAGCTAATAACATGGCTTTATACGGGGAGAAATACACAGTGAATAACAAATAACAACGACGAGTCAAAATAACAACATGGCTATATACAGGAAGTAGATAATAAAATGACTATCTACATGAAGTAGATAACAACATGGCCATATACAGGAAGTAAAAAATAGCATGACTATATACAGGGAGTACCAGCTAATTTGTTTTTTTATTTTTTTATTTCACCTTTATTTATTTAACCAGGTAAGCTAGTTGATAACAAGTTCTCATTTACAACTGTGACCTGGCCAAGATAAAGCAAAGCAGTGCGACACAAACAACAACACAGAGTTACACATGGAATAAACAAACGTACAGTTAATAACGCAATAGAAAAAAAAGAAAGTCTATATACTGTGTGTGCAAATGGCGTGAGGAGGTAAGGCTATAAATAGGCCACAGTAGTGAAGTAATTACAATTTAGCAAATTAACACTGGAGTGATAGATGAGCAGATGATTATGTGCAAGTAGAAATACTGGTGTGCAAAAGAGCAGAAAGGTAAATAAAAACAATAATAACATGGCTTTATACAGAAATTAGATAATAACATGGTTATATACAGGGAGTACCAGGTAATAACATGGCTACATACAGGGAGTGCCAGGTAATAACATGGCTACATACAGGGAGTACCAGGTAATAACATGGCTATATACAGGGAGTACCAGGTAATAACATGGCTCTATACAGGGAGTACCAGGTAATAACATGGCTATATACAGGGAGTACCAGGTAATAACATGGCTATATACAGGGAGCACCAGGTAATAACATGGCTACATACAGGGAGTACCAGGTAATAACATGGCTATATACAGGGAGTACCAGGTAATAACATGGCTATATACAGGGAGTACCAGGTAATAACATGGCTATATACAGGGAGTACCAGGTAATAACATGGCTATATACAGGGAGTACCAGGTAATAACATGGCTACATACAGGGAGTACCAGGTAATAACATGGCTACATACAGGGAGCACCAGGTAATAACATGGCTATATACAGGGAGTACCAGGTAATAACATGGCTACATACAGGGAGTACCAGGTAATAACATGGCTACATACAGGGAGCACCAGGTAATAACATGGCTATATACAGGGAGTACCAGGTAATAACATGGCTATATACAGGGAGTACCAGTCCTCAGTTGATGTGCAGGGGTACTTGAGGTAATTGAGTTAGCTGTGTACATATAGGTAGGGGTAAAGTGACTAGGCAACAGCACATAGATAATAGACTGACATGTAGCAGCAGCATAGGTGGAGCAGCAGCATAGGTGGAGCAGCAGCCTAGGTGGAGCAGTAACAGCAGCATAGGTGGAGCAGTAGCATAGGTGGAGCAGTAACAGCAGCATAGGTGGAGCAGCAGCATAGGTGGAGCAGCAGCATAGGTGGAGCAGTAGCCTAGGTGGAGCAGTAACAGCAGCATAGGTGGAGCAGTAACAGCAGCATAGGTGGAGCAGCAGCATAGGTGGAGCAGCAGCATAGGTGGAGCAGTAGCCTAGGTGGAGCAGTAACAGCAGCATAGGTGGAGCAGTAACAGCAGCATAGGTGGAGCAGCAGCATAGGTGGAGCAGCAGCATAGGTGGAGCAGTAGCCTAGGTGGAGCAGTAACAGCAGCATAGGTAGAGCAGTAGCATAGGTGGAGCAGCAGCATAGGTGGAGCAGTAGCCTAGGTGGAGCAGTAACAGCAGCATAGGTAGAGCAGTAGCATAGGTGGAGCAGCAGCATAGGTGGAGCAGCAGCATAGGTGGAGCAGTAACAGCAGCATAGGTGGAGCAGCAGCATAGGTGGAGCAGCAGCATAGGTGGAGCAGTAGCAGCAGCATAGGTGGAGCAGTAGCATAGGTGGAGCAGTAGCAGCAGCATAGGTGGAGCAGTAGCATAGGTGGAGCAGTAGCATAGGTGGAGCAGTAGCAGCAGCATAGGTGGAGCAGTAGCATAGGTGGAGCAGTAGCAGCAGCATAGGTGGAGCAGTAGCCTAGGTGGAGCAGTAGCAGCAGCATAGGTGGAGCAGTAGCATAGGTGGAGCAGCAGCATAGGTGGAGCAGTAGCATAGGTGGAGCAGCAGCATAGGTGGAGCAGTAA
>NC_092104.1:5423219-5450310 GCF_045679555.1 Salvelinus alpinus | reverse complement strand
CAGTAACAGCAGCATAGGTGGAGCAGTAACAGCAGCATAGGTGGAGCAGCAGCATAGGTGGAGCAGTAGCATAGGTGGAGCAGTAGCAGCAGCATAGGTGGAGCAGTAACAGCAGCATAGGTGGAGCAGTAGCATAGGTGGAGCAGTAGCAGCAGCATAGGTGGAGCAGTAGCATAGGTGGAGCAGTAACAGCAGCATAGGTGGAGCAGTAACAGCAGCATAAGTGGAGCAGTAACAGCAGCATAGGTAGAGCAGTAGCAGCAGCATAGGTGGAGCAGTAACAGCAGCATAGGTA
Source organism: Salvelinus alpinus (assembly GCF_045679555.1). NCBI lineage: Eukaryota > Metazoa > Chordata > Actinopteri > Salmoniformes > Salmonidae > Salvelinus > Salvelinus alpinus. Next base: position 5,450,015 of record NC_092104.1, on the reverse strand, counting down.
GAGCAGTAGCATAGGTGGAGCAGTAGCAGCAGCATAGGTAGAGCAGTAGCATAGGTGGAGCAGTAGCAGCAGCATAGGTAGAGCAGTAGCATAGGTGGAGCAGCAGCATAGGTAGAGCAGCAGCATAGGTGGAGCAGTAGCATAGGTGGAGCAGCAGCATAGGTGGAGCAGTAGCATAGGTGGAGCAGTAGCAGCAGCATAGGTGGAGCAGCAGCATAGGTGGAGCAGCAGCATAGGTGGAGCAGTAGCATAGGTGGAGCAGGTGCATAGGTGGAGCAGCAGCATAGGTGGAGCAGTAGACGCAGCATAGGTGGAGCAGCAGCATAGGTGGAGCAGTAGCATAGGTGGAGCAGTAGCAGCAGCATAGGTAGAGCAGTAGCATAGGTGGAGCAGCAGCATAGGTAGAGCAGCAGCATAGGTGGAGCAGTAGCATAGGTGGAGCAGCAGCATAGGTGGAGCAGTAGCATAGGTGGAGCAGTAGCAGCAGCATAGGTGGAGCAGTAACAGCAGCATAGGTAGAGCAGTAGCATAGGTGGAGCAGTAGCAGCAGCATAGGTAGAGCAGTAGCATAGGTGGAGCAGCAGCATAGGTAGAGCAGCAGCATAGGTGGAGCAGTAGCATAGGTGGAGCAGCAGCATAGGTGGAGCAGTAGCATAGGTGGAGCAGTAGCAGCAGCATAGGTGGAGCAGCAGCATAGGTGGAGCAGCAGCATAGGTGGAGCAGTAGCATAGGTGGAGCAGGTGCATAGGTGGAGCAGCAGCATAGGTGGAGCAGTAGCAGCAGCATAGGTGGAGCAGCAGCATAGGTGGAGCAGCAGCATAGGTGGAGCAGTAGCATAGGTGGAGCAGGTGCATAGGTGGAGCAGCAGCATAGATTGAGAGTGTGTGGCGTCAGTATGCATGTGGGGACGACGTCGTCGATGCACTTATTAATGAAGCCTGTGACTGGTGTGCTAAACTCCTCCATGTTATCAGATGAATCCCGGAACATATTCCAGTGTGTGCTAGAGAAACAGTCCTGTAGCTTAGCATCCGCTTCATCGGGACCACTTCCGTATTGACCGAGAAACCGGTACTTCCTTGCTTTAGTTTGTAAGCAGGAATCAGGAGGGTAGAGTTATGGTCTGATTTGCAAAATGAAGGGGGAGGGTCTTGTACGTGTTTCTGTGTGTGGAATTTATGTGATCTAGAGTCTAGTCTCACAGGGATAGACTGCAGTGTAATCTAGCACCTGGAATTAAGATTATCTAGTCTAGTCTCACAGGGATAGGCTACAGTGTAATCTATCACCTGGAATTAAGGTGATCTAGAGTCTCACAGGGATAGGCTGCAGTGTAATCTATCACCTGGAATTCAGATGATCTAGTCTAGTCTCACAGGGATAGGCTGCAGTGTAATCTATCACCTGGAATTAAAGTGATCTAGAGTCTAGTTTCACAGGGATAGGCTGCAGTGTAATCTATCACCTGGAATTAAGATGATCTAGTCTAGTCTCACAGGGATAGGCTGCAGTGTAATCTATCACCTGGAATTAAGATTATCTAGAGTCTAGTCTCACAGGGATAGACTGCAGTGTAATCTATCACCTGGAATTAAGGTGATCTAGAGTCTAGTCTCACAGGGATAGGCTGCAGTGTAATCTATCACCTGGAATTAAGATGATCTAGAGTCTAGTCTCACAGGGATAGGCTGCAGTGTAATCTAGCACCTGGAATTAAGATGATCTAGTCTCGTCTCACAGGGATAGGCTGCAGTGTAATCTAGCACCTGGAATTAAAATGATCTAGAGTTGTGTCACCTCTAGTTGCACAGGTGCCATGCTGTTTTTTTCAAGGTGTAAATAGAATGTGTCAATCTACATTTTCATAATCTATGTATGACATGGATAGGCTACAGTGTAATGCCATGTTGATGGCTTCATATTAAAGAAAGTAGAATTTGGAAAAATATATATTTTTGCTCCACCCATTCCATTTTTTTGCACCAACAGGTGAATACTGTGTTGCTATGGAAACCGTCCGTCACACCGTATTCAGCGGAGGCGTTTCCATGGATACACCATAGGGTGAGGTTGTTGTATGGTTGATAACCTCACTGGTCTGCAACCACCCCACCGGTCGGAATACTGGGCACCTTTCCCGATCCAAGAAGCACTTAGTGAACTGGAATATTTACTGTGATTCAGTTTCACTAATGACGACAGAATTTTCTCTGGCCACAGTTTAAAATGAATCCCTTGGCACTGACAGCTCTCTATCTTTACCTCTGTGAAGACCAACCATGATTCCCAAATTGCACCATAGTCCCTATATAGTCCACTACTTTTGACCAAGGCCCATAGTAGTGTAGTATGTAGACAATAGGGTTCCATTTGGAATGCAATAGAGTTCCATTTGGAACTCAATAGGGTTCCATTTGGATCTCAATAGGGTTCCATTTGGATCTCAATAGGGTTCCATTTGGAACTCAACAGGGTTCCATTTGGATCTCAATAGGGTTCCATTTGGAACTCAATAGGGTTCCATTTGGAACTCAATAGTGTTCCATGTGGAACTCAATAGGGTTCCATGTGGATCTCAATAGGGTTCCATGTGGATCTCAATAGGGTTCCATTTGGATCTCAATAGGGTTCCATGTGGATCTCAATAGGGTTCCATGTGGATCTCAATAGGGTTCCATTTGGATCTCAATAGGGTTCCATTTGGATCTCAATAGGGTTCCATTTGGAACTCAATAGAGTTCCATTTGGATCTCAATAGGGTTCCATGTGGATCTCAATAGGGTTCCGTGTGGATCTCAATAGGGTTCCATTTGGATCTCAATAGGGTTCCATGTGGATCTCAATAGGGTTCCGTGTGGATCTCAATAGGGTTCCATTTGGATCTCAATAGGGTTCCATTTGGATCTCAATAGGGTTCCATTTGGATCTCAATATGGTTCCATTTGGAACGCAGAGCAACAGAGAGTTGCAGTTTGAACCTGATACAGTTTGGAATGAGGCCCTGTAATTGCTTTACCATTTCCATGTCTCAGGTTCTGCAGTTTGGAATGAGGACCTGTAATTGCTTTACCGTTTCCATGTCTCAGGTTCTGCAGTTTGCTGTGATCCGCTGTGGTGTGTGTGTGTGCGTGCGTGCGTGCTTGCGTGCGCAGTGGTGGAAAAAGTACCCAAATGTCATACTTGAGTAAAAGTAAAGATACCTTAATAGAAAATGATACAAGTAAAAGTGAAAGTCACCTAGTAAAATACTACTTGAGTAAAAGTCTAAAAGTATTTGGTTTTAAATATACTTAAGTATCAAAAGAAAAAGTATAAATCATTTCAAATTCCTTATATTAAGCAAACCAGACGGCACGATTTCATTTATTATTTATTTCGTTTGACATAGCCTTGTTTTCCATTGGGACTAAGGTTAGGGTTAAAGTTTGCTGGCAGGAATGATTCCTGTGTGATATATAATATTGGCAGAAATGATTCCTGTGTGATATATAGTATTGGCAGGAATGATTCCTGTGGGATGTATAGTATTGGCAGTAATGATTCCTGTAGTATATATAGTATTGGCAGAAATGATTCCTGTGTGATATATAGTATTGGCAGGAATGATTCATGTAGTATATATAGTATTGGCAGGAATGATTCCTGTGGGATATATAGTTTTGGGAGGAATGATTCCTGTAGTATATATAGTATTGTCATGAATGATTCCTGTAGTATATATAGTATTGTCATGAATGATTCCTGTAGTATATATAGTATAGGCAGGAATGATTCCTGTGTGATATATAGTATTGGCAGGAATGATTCCTGTGGGATGTATAGTTTTGGGAGGAATGATTCCTGTAGTATATATAGTATTGTCATGAATGATTCCTGTAGTATATATAGTATTGGCAGGAATGATTCCTGTGGGATACAGTGCATTCGGAAAGTATTCAGACCCCTTAACTTTTTCCACATTTTGTTCATTTCAGCCTTATTGGGCCTCCCGAGTGGCGCAGTGCACTGCATCGCAGTGATTCCTTGTGGGATATATATTATAAGCAGGAATGATTCCTGTAGGATATATACAGTAGAATTGGTAGGAATGATTCCTGTAGGATATTTACAGTAGTATGGGCAGGAATGATTCCTGTAGGATATATACAGTAGAATTGCTAGGAATGATTCCTGTAGGATATTTACAGTAGTATGAGCAAATCAAATCAAATCAAATCAAATTTTATTAGTCACATACACATGGTTAGCAGATGTTAATGCGAGTGTAGCGAAATGCTTGTGCTTCTAGTTCCGACAATGCAGTAATAACCAACAGTAATCTAACCTAACAATTCCACACTACTACCTTACACACACACACAAGTGTAAAGGGATAAAGAATATGTACATAAAGATATATGGATGAGTGGTGGTACAGAACGGCATGGCAGATGCAGTAGATGGTATAGAGTACGGTATATACATATGAGATGAGTACTGTAGGGTATGTAAACATAAAGTGGCATAGTTTAAAGTGGCTAGTGGTACATGTATTGCATAAAGATGGCAAGATGCAGTAGATGATATAGAGTACAGTATATATACATATGAGATGGGTAATGTAGGGTATGTAAACATTGTATTAAGTGGCATTGCTTAAAGTGGCTAGTGGTACATTTTTACATAATTTCCATCAATTCCCATTTTTAAAGTGGCTGGAGTTGAGTCAGTATGTTGGCAGCGGCCGCTAAATGTTAGTGGTGGCTGTTTAACAGTCTGATGGCCTTGAGATAGAAGCTGTTTTTCAGTCTCTCGGTCCCTGCTTTGATGCACCTGTACTGACCTCGCCTTCTGGATGATAGCGGGGTGAACAGGCAGTGGCTTGGGTGGTTGTTGTCCTTGATGATCTTTATGGCCTTCCTGTGACATCGGGTGGTGTAGGTGTCCTGGAGGGCAGGTAGTTTGCCCCTGGTGATGCGTTCTGCAGACCTCACTACCCTCTGGAGAGCCTTACGGTTGTGGGCGGAGCAGTTGCCGTACCAGGCGGTGATACAGCCCGACAGGATGCTCTCGATTGTGCATCTGTAGAAGTTTGTGAGTGCTTTTGGTGACAAGCCGAATTTCTTCAGCCTCCTGAGGTTGAAGAGGCGCTGCTGCGCCTTCTTCACAACGCTGTCTGTGTGGGTGGACCAGTTCAGTTTGTCCGTGATGTGTACACCGAGGAACTTAAAACTTTCCACCTTCTCCACTACTGACCCGTCGATGTGGATAGGGGGGTGCTCCCTCTGCTGTTTCCTGAAGTCCACAATCATCTCCTTTGTTTTGTTGACGTTGAGTATGAGGTTATTTTCCTGACACCACACTCCGAGGGCCCTCACCTCCTCCCTGTAGGCCGTCTCGTCGTTGTTGGTGATCAAGCCTACCACTGTAGTGTCATCCGCAAACTTGATGATTGAGTTGGAGGCGTGCATGGCCACGCAGTCGTGGGTGAACAGGGAGTACAGGAGAGGGCTCAGAACGCACCCTTGTGGGGCCCCAGTGTTGAGGATCAGCGGGGTGGAGATGTTGTTACCTACCCTCACCACCTGGGGGCGGCCCGTCAGGAAGTCCAGGACCCAGTTGCACAGGGCGGGGTCGAGACCCAGGGTCTCGAGCTTGATGACGAGTTTGGAGGGTACTATGGTGTTAAATGCTGAGCTGTAATCGATGAACAGCATTCTCACATGGGTATTCCTCTTGTCCAGATGGGTTAGGGCAGTGTGCAGTGTGGTTGCGATTGCGTCGTCTGTGGACCTATTGGGTCGGTAAGCAAATTGGAGTGGGTCTAGGGTGTCCGGTAGGGTGGAGGTGATATGGTCCTTGACTAGTCTCTCAAAGCACTTCATGATGACGGAAGTGAGTGCTACGGGGCGGTAGTCGTTTAGCTCAGTTACCTTAGCTTTCTTGGGAACAGGAACAATGGTGGCCCTCTTGAAGCATGTGGGAACAGCAGACTGGGATAAGGATTGATTGAATATGTCCGTAAACACACCAGCCAGCTGGTCTGCGCATGCTCTGAGGACGCGGCTGGGAATGCCGTCTGGGCCTGCAGCCTTGCGAGGGTTAACACGTTTAAATGTTTTACTCACCTCGGCTGCAGTGAAGGAGAGCCCACAGGTTTTGGTAGGGGGCCGTGTCAGTGGCACTGTATTGTCCTCAAAGCGGGCAAAAAAGTTGTTTAGCCTGTCTGGGAGCAAGACATCCTGGTCCTCGACGGGGCGGATTTTCTTTTTGTAATCCGTGATTGACTGTAGACCCTGCCACATACCTCTTGTGTCTGAGCTGTTGAATTTCGACTCGATTTTGTCTCTGTACTGAGACTTGGCCTGTTTGATTGCCTTGCGGAGAGAATAGCTACACTGTTTGTATTCGGTCATGCTTCCGGTCACCTTGCCCTGGTTAAAAGCAGTGGTTCGCGCTTTCAGTTTCACGCGAATGCTGCCGTCAATCCACGGTTTCTGGTTTGGGAATGTTTTTATCGTTGCTGTGGGTACGACATCGTCAATGCACTTCCTAATGAACTCGCTCACCGAATCAGCATATTCGTCAATATTGTTGTTGGACGCGATGCGGAACATATTCCAATCTGCGTGATCGAAGCAGTCTTGAAGCGTGGATTCAGATTGGTCGGACCAGCGTTGAACAGACCTGAGCGCGGGAGCTTGTTGTTTGAGTTTTTGTTTGTAGGCTGGAATCAACAAAATGGAGTCGTGGTCAGCTTTTCCGAAAGGGGGGCGGGGGAGGGCCTTATAAGCGTCGCGGAAATTAGTATAACAATGGTCTAGTGTTTTTCCAGCCCTGGTAGCACAATCGATATGCTGATAGAATTTAGGGAGTTTTGTTTTTAGATTAGCCTTGTTAAAATCCCCAGCTACGATGAATGCAGCCTCAGGGTGTGTGGTTTCCAGTTTACAAAGAGTCAGATAAAGTTCGTTCAGGGCCATCGATGTGTCTGCTTGGGGGGGAATGTATACGGCTGTGATTATGATTGACGAGAATTCCCTTGGTAGATAATGCGGTCGACATTTGATTGTGAGGAGTTCTAGATCAGGTGAACAGAACGACTTGAGTTCTTGTGTGTTGTTATGATGATCACACCACTTCTCGTTAATCATAAGGCATACCCCCCCGCCCCTCTTCTTACCGGAAAGATGTTTGTTTCTGTCGGCGCGATGCATGAAGAAACCAGCTGGCTGCACCGACTCCGTTAGCGTCCCTTGAGTTAGCCATGTTTCCGTGAAGCAGAGCACGTTGCAATCCCTGATGTCTCTCTGGAATGCTACCCGTGCTCGGATTTCATCAACCTTATTGTCAAGAGACTGGACATTGGCGAGTAGTATGCTAGGGAGTGGAGCGCGATGTGCCCGTCTCCGAAGCCTGACCACGAGACCGCCACGTTTTCCCCTTTTTCGGCGTCGCACAGGGTCGAGCAGGAATGATTCCTGTAGGATATTTACAGTAGTATGGGCAGGAATGATTCCTGTAGGATATTTACAGTAGAATGGGCAGGAATGATTCCTCAGCCTGTCTCTATCATTCAGAGCCAAGGGAACCCACACCCTTTGCGTCATTGCAGTGATTGAGTCATCAGTATAACTTGAGTTGGGGCGTGTGTGTGTGTGTGTGTGTGTGTGTGTGTGTGTGTGTGTGTGTGTGTGTGTGTGTGTGTGTGTGTGTGTGTGTGTGTGTGTGTGTGGGTGTGTGGGCGTGTGGGCGTGTGGGCGTGTGGGCGTGTGGGCGTGTGTGTGGGCGTGTGTGCGTGTGTGCGTGTGTGCGTGTGTGCGTGTGTGTGTGTGTGTGTGTGTGTGTGTGTGTGTGTGTGTGGGCGTGTGGGCGTGTGTGTGTGTGGGCATGTGTGTGTGTGTGTGTGTGTGTGTGTGTGTGTGTGTGTGTGTGCGTGCGTGCGTGCGTGCGTGCGTGAGTGAGTGAGTGAAAGCTGAGACAAAGGAACAGTGTGTCTCGAGGTTGGCCTTGGACTAGTTCTTCTGAACTCTTTTCAACTGTGTTCCTCTGTTATCTAGCTGTCAGAGCCTGTCATCTAGGACTACTGCCACTGGTGTACTGTCTTCAGCGTATACAAAATCCAAATTACAGTTGATTTAGTTGCAGTCAAAACACCTTTTATAATAGTCTGTCAGTGGTATGAATACTTGGTAGAACTGTAATACAGAAACCAGCTATTCTCTGAATGTAATCTTCAACAAAAAGGGTCAGATGACAATTAGGGGAAAGAAAAAATAAATCTACTGAAGCTCCCTCTGAGGAGATCTATGGTGCTCTCCATCCTGATTGCTTCAGGAAAGTCTGTTGTCACAGAGAATTTTCCTGCACTGCAGTGTATTCAAGGTTTAAAAATGCTTCTAAAGTTTGTAATTTCCACACTAAAATTTCAGACGATAAATGGTATCAACCCCTACATACATTTCCATTAATTATAATCCACATAATAATTCACATTTCCGGTTGCTGCAGGATTATTTTCCTGCTGTGAGAAACTGGTCAAATTATGATCCTACATCTGTATATACACAGTGCTGTTCACACAGCGCAATAGACAGACTGTTTTCTTCAAACATCTCTTGAAAAATGTGTCAGCACAACGAAAGAAACTGTAAAGTAAAGTTGATGTCAGCACAACGAAATAAACTATAAAGTAAAGTTGATGTCAGCACAACGAAATAAACTGTAAAGTAAAGTTGATGTCAGCACAACGAAAGAAACTGTAAAGTAAAGTTGATGTCAGCACAACGAAAGAAACTGTAAAGTAAAGTTGATGTCAGCACAACGAAAGAAACTGTAAAGTAAAGTTGATGTCAGCACAACGAAAGAAACTGTAAAGTAAAGTTGATGTCAGCACAAAGAAAGAAACTGTAAAGTAAAGTTGATGTCAGCACAACGAAAGAAACTGTAAAGTAAAGTTGATGTCAGCACAACGAAAGAAACTGTAAAGTAATGTTGATGTCAGCACAACGAAAGAAACTGTAAAGTAAAGTTGATGTCAGCACAACGAAAGAAACTGTAAAGTAAAGTTGATGTCAGCACAACGAAAGAAACTGTAAAGTAATGTTGATGTCAGCACAACGAAAGAAACTGTAAAGTAATGTTGATGTCAGCACAACGAAAGAAACTGTAAAGTAAAGTTGATGTCAGCACAACGAAAGAAACTGTAAAGTAATGTTGATGTCAGCACAACGAAATAAACTGTAAAGTAATGTTGATGTCAGCACAACGAAAGAAACTGTAAAGTAATGTTGATGTCAGCACAACGAAAGAAACTGTAAAGTAATGTTGATGTCAGCACAACGAAAGAAACTGTAAAGTAAAGTTGATGTCAGCACAACGAAAGAAACTGTAAAGTAAAGTTGATGTCAGCACAACGAAAGAAACTGTAAAGTAAAGTTGATGTCAGCACAACGAAAGAAACTGTAAAGTAAAGTTGATGTCAGCACAACGAAAGAAACTGTAAAGTAAAGTTGATGTCAGCACAACGAAAGAAACTGTAAAGTAAAGTTGATGTCAGCACAACGAAAGAAACTGTAAAGTAAAGTTGATGTCAGCACAACGAAAGAAACTGTAAAGTAAAGTTGATGTCAGCCCATCTTTTTGTTTCTTCTTCCTTAGGGAAGAAAAATTACTTTATAATTGAAAATAATGAAACATGATCAATTTAATAACATGAGCCCTTTTGCCTGTCATAATATTGAGAAAAGACAACATACAGAAGTGACTACACGGACCCTCCTTTCTAACCTCATGCTGAGAGAGTTAACACAACGAGTCCTATCGTAACGTCCGGCACGTTTTGGAATTCTAACCTCCTTTATTAAACAGACTGCTGGGTTGTATCATTGGATTCGTCTATTTCTTCTGCATCCGTAGATACCAACCAGGAGTCTGTGTGATTAACCGTGAGCTAGGCTACACTAGCTACATAAGATTCGTTAGAAGGTAAGGGTATAATAAACTCACATAGTTGCTGTCACGAACTCCACATAATCGTCACTGACAAGTTGGATGATAATTCCCCAGTGAGCAAACTATTTATGTACTTACCAGTATTCATATAAATACATTTTTATCAGGTTTTTGCTTTGGCGGACCTTTTTTTTATTGACATTTGTCAATTAAACTCCTGGATGACACTGTTTTATGTCAAATAGTTTTGTGTTCTACTTGTAGCCCTGTGTCAGAGTCGTGTGTATAGGTGGCAAGGAAGTCAGGAGAATCAAACTGAATGTAATGGAGTTGTTTAATAACAATAAACGAAACATAACTCCAAAACTAAATATAACAATAAAACAAAGTGGGTACGAGGACCCGTTGAGCACCAATACAAACAACACAAAGCTGAATAATAAACAATCTCTGACAAAGACATGAGGGGAAACAGAGGGTTAAATACACAACAGGTAATGAATGGGATTGAAACCAGGTGTGTAGGAAGACAAGACAAAACCAATGGAAAATGGATCAATGATGGCTAGAAGACCGGTGACGTCGACCGCCGAGCACCGCCCGAACAAGGAGAGGCCTCGACATCGGCAGTGATGACACCCTGGTTGTGCTGAAAAGAAAAATGGTAAATCAGTTACTTAATTGTGAGACTAAATATAAAGGCTGGACGTGCAGATTAAAGAAAGTCAGATTAATGAAAATAAGATTAATGAAAGTCAGATTAATGAAAGTCAGATTAATGAAAATCAGATTAATGAAAGTCAGATTAATGAAAGTCAGATTAATGAAAGTCAGATTAATGAAAATCAGATTAATGAAAATCAGATTAATGAAAGTCAGATTAATGAAAATCAGATTAATGAAAATCAGATTAATGAAAGTCAGATAAATGAAAAGCCTATTTTTTTGCTCAGGTCTCAAGACTGATATGGTTAAAGACGAAGAAAGTTTGTCATCTTGAAAGCGAGGTCACGTCAGGAAGATTAAAAGAACGGACAATGATAGTCTGTTTCTATAACGTGTGACTGTGTGGAAATAAGATTTCAAACTTCTGAGAAACGTTTGTGTGAAGTATGTGTATCAAATCAAATCAAAATCTAATGTTATTGGTCACATACACATGGTTAGTAGATGTTAATGGAAGTGTAGCAAAATGCTTGTCAGTGTATATGGAGCTACGATTCCAAACCTCTAGGAGACGTTGTGTCACAGCAGAGAGCAGTCTCATCCAGAACCAACCTGTATGCATATGTTTTCCCTCACCGCTGGGATGTGTAACGGTCTAATTTACAGAAGATCTTAGTAATCTCTTCCCGGGAGCCTTATGACCACAGGGAAAAAAGTGTAGCGACACGTGTGTATTGCATGATTCTGAGAAATATTCACAGAGTCACTGTGTTGAAAATGTTCTTATCAATGGGCAAGTTTGTTCGTTTTTTTGTGATGTTTTTGGAATCTGTTTTTATGGATCTCTGCCTAGTTTAGACCAGCTGAAACCTGGACACAGACGGAGGCCTACTGCTTTTAGACTACTGTTGGTAGTAGGAGGTAGTTACATTCTGTAACGTTTAGGAAGGTAGTTACATTCTGTAACGTTTAGGGAGGTAGTTACATTCTGTAATGTTTAGGGAGGTAGTTACATTCTGTAATGTTTAGGAAGGTAGTTACATTCTGTAATGTTTAGGGAGGTAGTTACATTCTGTAACGTTTAGGGAGGTAGTTGTTAGTAGGAGGTAGTTACATTCTGTAACATTTAGGGAGGTAGTTGTTAGTAGGAGGTAGTTACATTCTGTAACGTTTAGGGAGGTAGTTGTTAGTAGGAGGTAGTTACATTCTGTAATGTTTAGGGAGGTAGTTACATTCTGTAACGTTTAGGGAGGTAGTTGTTAGTAGGAGGTAGTTACATTCTGTAACGTTTAGGGAGGTAGTTACATTCTGTAATGTTTAGGGAGGTAGTTACATTCTGTAATGTTTAGGGAGGTAGTTACATTCTGTAATGTTTAGGGAGGTAGTTGGTAGTAGGAGGTAGTTACATTCTGTAACGTTTAGGGAGGTAGTTACATTCTGTAATGTTTAGGGAGGTAGTTACATTCTGTAATGTTTAGGGAGGTAGTTACATTATGTAATGTTTAGGGAGGTAGTTACATTCTGTAACGTTTAGGGAGGTAGTTACATTTAGGGAGGTAGTTGGTAGTAGGAGGTAGTTACATTCTGTAACGTTTAGGGGGGTAGTTACATTCTGTTACATTTAGGGAGGTAGTTGTTAGTAGGAGGTAGTTACATTTAGGGAGGTAGTTGGTAGTAGGAGGTAGTTACATTCTGTAACGTTTAGGGAGGTAGTTACATTCTGTAACGTTTAGGGAGGTAGTTGTTAGTAGGAGGTAGTTACATTCTGTAACGTTTAGGGGGTTAGTTACATTCTGTAACATTTAGGGAGGTAGTTGTTAGTAGGAGGTAGTTACATTTAGGGAGGTAGTTGGTAGTAGGAGGTAGTTACATTCTGTAACGTTTAGGGAGGTCGTTGGTAGTAGGAGGTAGTTACATTCTGTAACGTTTAGGGAGGTAGTTGTTAGTAGGAGGTAGTTACATTCTGTAACGTTTAGGGAGGTAGTTCTTAGTAGGAGGTAGTTACATTCTGTAACGTTTAGGGAGGTAGTTACATTCTGTAACGTTTAGGGAGGTAGTTACATTTAGGGAGGTAGTTGGTAGTAGGAGGTAGTTACATTCTGTAACGTTTGGGAGGTAGTTGTTAGTAGGAGGTAGTTACATTTACGGAGGTAGTTGTTAGTAGGAGGTAGTTACATTCTGTAACGTTTAGGGAGGTAGTTGGTAGTAGGAGGTAGTTACATTCTGTAACATTTAGGGAGGTAGTTACATTCTGTAACATTTAGGGAGGTAGTTGTTAGTAGGAGGTAGTTGCATTCTGTAACGTTTAGGGAGGTAGTTGGTAGTAGGAGGTAGTTACATTCTGTAACGTTTAGGGAGGTAGTTACATTCTGTAACGTTTAGGGAGGTAGTTGTTAGTAGGAGGTAGTTACATTCTGTAACGTTTAGGGAGGTAGTTGGTAGTAGGAGGTAGTTACATTTAGGGAGGTAGTTGTTAGTAGGAGGTAGTTACATTCTGTAACGTTTAGGGAGGTAGTTGTTAGTAGGAGGTAGTTACATTCTGTAACGTTTAGGGAGGTAGTTGGTAGTAGGAGGTAGTTACATTCTGTAACGTTTAGGGAGGTAGTTGGTAGTTACATTCTGTAACATTTAGGGAGGTAGTTGTTAGTAGGAGGTAGTTACATTCTGTAACGTTTAGGGGGGTAGTTACATTCTGTAACGTTTAGGGAGGTAGTTGGTAGTAGGAGGTAGTTACATTCTGTAACGTTTAGGGAGGTAGTTGTTAGTAGGAGGTAGTTACATTCTGTAACGTTTAGGGAGGTAGTTGTTAGTAGGAGGTAGTTACATTCTGTAACGTTTAGGGAGGTAGTTGTTAGTAGGAGGTAGTTACATTCTGTAACGTTTAGGGAGATAGTTACATTCTGTAACGTTTAGGGAGGTAGTTGGTAGTAGGAGGTAGTTACATTCTCCAGAAGCTGAGGGAGATTCTTGCCTCCTGAAGAGTGCGTTGGCTGGAGAGAGGAGTGACGTACCCAAAGTGGACCTGGACTCTCTCCTTAAGGGCCCTGAAGAGCTGGGACTAAATAAAGACAACTCTGTTACTGTGACAGACACTCCTAAACACTCTGGACTACATATACACGTACACACACGTCAACAAGGCGCCTAGTTTACGTTTCCTGTAAGTTATCATACCACTTTTTCAAAAGAGCTTGCACAGTAGCATCACCCATCTCCAAAAGGCCTCTTTTAAAATCCCCCAGCCCGACCCACAGAGAATGGCTGCTCTGTTTTCCAAAACATCAATCAGAAGGCCCCTGAAACCCGGTTCACGCTCTCGCCGCCACCTCCATCTCTGCTGCTTTCAGCCTTCTGGTACGTGACATCGCCCTGCCGTTCTGGACTCCCGGATACCTAAAAGTGAACGCTGTGGTAGCTGCCTGTTTCCATGGCCCCTGTAACTACTGTAACTGCGGCTGAGATGGGTGCTGTGCAGCGCTGTGGCAGAGGCAAGGAGGGAAAAACACACACATGCAGACACACACGCGCACGTTGCACACACGTCGGACGCACACACACAATCACGCACACACATGCAAACACAGACAGACAAACAGACAGACATGCAGACCAACACACATGCTCAACCCCCTCACGCTCAACCCCCTCACGCTCAACCCCCTCACGCTCAACCCCCTCACGCTCAATCCCCTCACGCTCAACCCCCTCACGCTCAACCCCCTCACGCTCAACCCCCTCATGCTAACAGAAATGTATGTATATGAAACTAAACATACAGACGTAAATACATGTACACGTCATATCCGGACACATCAAAAGCAACTTACTGGAAGGCATGCCCACACACACACACACACGCTCGCGCACACGCACACAGACACACACATGCACACACACGCACACACACGCGCACACGCACACACACAAAGTCTTTGATATGCTAATGTTGGAGGAACTAAACAGTTGGATCCCGGTCATCAGTATTGACAGAACAATTACCAGGATTTGTGTGCAACACCGTGCACTATTGTCCCCTGGCCATAGCTGTACTAGTTTGTTTTTTAAAAATACTTTGTGTTGCCTGTAACTATAAGTCTCCAAAAAAAAAAAAAATCCTCCACAAATTTTATCAATTGAATTATCTTAGAATCTTAGTCAGAAGTACGGTGATTGAAAATGTAATTATTTCTTACCATGGACTTCATGAGGAGAAGCTTTCAGTTCCAGTTGAACATTTATTTAACTAGGACAGTCAGTTAAGAACAAATTATTATTTACAATGACAGCCTACTGGGGAACAGTGGGTTAACTGCCTTGTTCAGTGGGCAGAACGATAGGTTTTCACCTTGTCAGCTCGGGATTCGGTCTAGCAACCTTTCGGTTACTGACCCAAAGCTCTAACCACTAGGCTTACCTGCTGCCCTGTTTGTACTGCTGATATCTAACACAGCCATGTTGGTGATGATGATGGTGATGATGATGATGATGGTGGTGATGATGTTGATGATGGTGGTGATGATGATGATGGTGGTGATGATGATGTTGATGATGGTGGTGGTGATGGTGGTGGTGATGATGGTGGTAATGATGATGATGTTGATGGTAGTGGTGATGATGATTGCGATGATGATGGTGACGGTTGGAAAAATCGAGCAATCATAAGTCATGAAATGGTGGTCAATCATCGTGGAAATGTCCTGCACATTTGTACAGTTGACGGGACAATGACATACACGGTCTGAAATCCCACGCTATAGGCAAGGTGCACTTTGACTGTAACTGTGGTCACGTGTTGTCTATTTTTCCATCCAGGATGTGACTGTTTGTATTTGATGGTTATACACTGACCTCTTCAGAGCAGTAAGTACAGTTTGAGCTTATCTATATACAGATGTTGTTCCTCTGGACAATAGTTAGATAGTACTGCTTGGTTTTCGTATTGATCAAGGATCCCGATTAGCCGCTGCAAAAGAATCAGCTACTCTTCCTGGAGTCCACAGGAAACATGTCATCATACATAGTACAGAACATTATTAGTCAAGGACTGAAATACATCAGTTTAAAACGTCACACATAGCTTACATATCAGTATATACACACAATATCTAGGATTAATACATAGTACAATGCAAATTACAATACAAGATATATGAAATGGCTGTGTCTCTTCACTGTAACGACCCCACATTTCCCCATCACAAGCACTTTTCAGAACTAAAGTACGGCTAGGTACCATCAAGTACCAGGGAAACCCGTTAAACTTTCGTTCTCCACGTCAGTTAATAAAATGGTTGACACTGGCCACGCTCCAGCTTGGTGCTCCGACCGCGAAGAGGAAAACCCTGACGGGTGCACTCGCTCCAGCCGAGGACTCCGAGAAGCGTTTACACGGCGGCTTCTGAGAAAACCACCTGGGAATTCCCACATCGCAACAGATGGGCGAGCAAACCCAACCTTGCTCCCAGTTAGGGACGGAACAGTGCCCTGAGGAGCCAACAATAACCCCAGGTTCAGCATCTGTTAGCAGAATGTCTCCTTTCCACTTATACAGAGTTCATATAAGGCTTTTGACTTCACTAGGAGATATAAGGAATAAGTGAAGTCACAGTGATTTCATAGACATGTTAGTGAATATGGTTATATATGGGAATATTAATATATATGAATATATTAACCTTGATGTTAATCTAAGCTGCTATAATCACTTTGGATCCCTGGTATTGACAATGTGACAGCTTCCTGTGACAGCTTCCTGTAACTGTAGGTGGCAAGAATCAGACTCCTCCTGGATACTGTCCTAACTTTACTTTCACCGTATAGTTTTTTAAAGCATTTGCACCTGAGCAACGTTTGTATCGGTCTTGTATCGGTATCGGTCGTTTGTATTCCTCTTTATTCAGCATCTATCATTTAACATGATAAAATCCCTTGCCATGGGTTCTAGCTCTTGTCCTGATCTAGTCCTTGAAGATTTGACTCACTGCGATTTCAACATGTGCTCCATCCATTCTGTCACAGATTGGCAGCACTCTGTTTTTTCCTGTCCTTACAGGAGTTTACAGACCCAGGGACCTGCCAGCTCTGCGGCAATTCCTTGACAGAAGTCTAACTCCCTCTGCTGGATACTTTTAGCACACGCAGATAGTGACAATTCATCGTGTTATTCCAGATGAGAGTCTACTGCCAGCCTACCTGTGTGGGTGGATCCTTTATCAATTAGTTGTCTTACGTAACAATAAGGAAATCAAAGGTGAAAGGAAAGTTTCATATCTGCCATTTTAGCGCACAAAAGGGACATCGGATTCAATACATAACTTTGATTAAAACTAGTTTTTTTTTTTCCTACGTTAACCTAAATTCAGAGGTAAGTTAAATGAGCGGAGGAAACAGTGCGTTGACTCTAGGACTATATATTTATATGGATTTCCTCTAAATAGGTTCCATTGCATCGTGTTTGCGTGTGAGACATCGAATTCTGCTCCTCTAGTTGTGTTCAAGTTCGGGGAAAAAAAACATATCACAGTTAGTTACAAGCTGACCAGACCGGACACGTCGCGTGCACGAGCATCGCAAAATAAATTTTGAAATCCATGTTATTTAATTATTGCACCCACACTGCTCACGCCGTTGCCAAGGGCTAAAATAGAAATCAGTTATATTTCTGACGCAGATCGCGCTGCAAGTCCTGCCTCTCCCATCTCCTCATTGGTTTATAGAAGCAGGTACCCATGTGCCATCTCCTCATTGGTTATACCCACGTGGGTGATTGAAAGACGAACTTTGTTGCCGATTGTCATGGTAATACAATGAAAGTTTAGATGCGATCACCATATAATTTCAAAGATGAAAAAGCCTGGAAGGAGGAGAGATGACTAGAAATTATTCGGTTGGCCGTTTTATGTGTGGATTAATTGTCGGAGTAGAGGACCTTGTGCATTTCAGGTAAAATAACAACTCAATGTTTATATCCCAGGACAAATTACCTAGCAACAGCAAGCTAGCTAAATAGGACAAATTAGCTAGCAAGTGCAAGCTAACTAGCTAAATTGCCATACATGTTTAATGCTTTTCGATCTGTCCCCAAATTAATGTCATTGGTTCAGAGTTTGTTTTGATATTTTAACCTGCGTGTCGTGATCAAGTTTGGTGTAGGGGGACAAAATACATTTATGCACGCGCACGCGCGCAGCCGGTTTGGGTTCTATGTTGTCGTGGCTTACTTAAATAACTCAATTTATTTCTCCAAAACACTTAATTGTACCGTAGCCAGTGCTTAATTTGTAAATCGGAGGTGCCATAACAAAAAGTGAGCGTGAGAGGGGGGGGGGGGGGGGGGTCACCTGGGGAGTTATGAGGTCTCTGAACGCATGAGAAAACAACACCTTTATAATAAAGCATTGAATGCATATCATATCATCTACGTAGTGGCATAGAGCAGTAGAATAGAGGCACTTAGAGAAGTTACACACATGGGGAACATGTTTAGTAGCCTATGGTCCGGGAAATATCTGCCCTTTTTATAAACGCATTTCGTACAATTCTACATCATTTTACATGACTGGAGACTATGGCAAAATCATTTTTAATACCGCACAAGTGATCGAAATGGCAGGCTGAAGAAAATCTGAGATCAATAAATACGACCTTGTCTTGAATCCATCAATAGCCTAGGTCTAGTTGTGTGGAGAAACACATATTGTAGGCTACAATATGAGAAAGAAATTATGATCCTTAACGCCACCTCAAATTTGATTTTACCACCGAGTAGGCTGGATGCATGTTGTTGTTACATGAAGTAATAAAAATGGCCTTTTCACAGATTCTATTTTGCGTACTACAGTGTCCTGTCAGACACTTTCATCTGTCAATCAGAAAATAGTAGCCTAGACAAAAACGATAATAATAACGGTACCTTATTTACAAGTACAACATACTTTTAAAAATCAGATGCTATTGTGGATTATGTGATGACTACCTACATATAGATGTACTATCTTAATTTGACCAGTTTCTCACAACAGGAAAATAATCCTTCAGCAAAAGGAAATGTGAATTATGTAATTCATGTAGGAGTTGATTTTTTCCCGTTAGGATAAATCAAGTCTGACATTTTTAAAGTGGAAATTACAAACTTTAGAAGCCTTTTTAAAACTTGAATACACTTCAATTTGCATTTGTTGCTGCCCAGGAAATGTATCTTTGACAACAGAGTGATCAAATTAACATAGTACACCTGTATCTTGTATCCTCCCTCTAGAATAGATAGACTAGACTAAAATGTCTAGACCACAAAGACTACGCTGAGCGTCCCGTATCACAGCCCTCAATCATGAGTTCCTCACAGGAAACAGAGGAAGATGAGGGTGGTGTGGACAGCAGGTAAGCTCCTACATGCTTTTTTCAATTTTATCAGCATACCCGTTGTAAATTAAGGCAAACTGAATGGCTCACTGGCATGTCACAGCTTCATTCATATCTAGTAATATTTTAACATGAATATTAAATAAAACATGAATGTTATAATTTGTCCGTTTAACATAATGAAAAATACACCAGTTCTCCCGCACATTGGCTAACAGGGCTATCTGCATTGTGTCCCACCCACCACCCGCCAACCCCTCTTTTACGCTACTGCTACTCTCTGTTCATCATATATGCATAGTGTCACTCCCTGACCTTAGTTCCTTGTTTATGTCTCTATTTTGGTTTGGTCAGGGCGTGAGTTGGGGTGGGCATTCTATGTCTGGTGTTCTATGTTGTCTATTTCTTTGTGTTTGGCCGGGTGTGGTTCTCAATCAGAGGCAGCTGTCTATCGTTGTCTCTGATTGAGAACCATATTTAGGTAGCCTGTTCCCACCTGTGTTTGTGGGTAGTTGTTTTCTGTGTTTTCACCTTACAGAACTGTTTCGTCGTTTCGTTCTCTCTCTTTGTTGTTTTGTTGTTATTCAGTGTTCAGTTTATTTAATTAAAGTAGTATGAACAATTACCACGCTGCGTATTGGTCTGATCCTTCCTCCTCATCTTCCCAGGACGAGAATCGTTACACATACAGTGAGGGAAAAAAGTATTTGATCCCCTGCTGATTTTGTACGTTTGCCCACTGACAAAGAAATGATCAGTCTATAATTTTAATGGTAGGTATATTTGAACAGTGAGAGACAGAATATCAACAAAAAAATCCAGAAAAACGCATGTCAAAAATGTTATGAATTGATTTGCATTTTAATGAGGGAAATAAGTATTTGACCCCTCTGCAAAACATGACTTAGTACTTGGTGGCAAAACCCTTGTTGGCAATCACAGAGGTCAGACGTTTCTTGTAGTTGGCCACCAGGTTTGCACACATCTCACACGTGGTCCCGTGTGGCTCAGTTGGTAGAGCATGGCGCTTGCAACGCCAGGGTTGTGGGTTCATTCCCCACGGGGGGACCAGGATGAATATGTATGAACTTTCCAATTTGTAAGTCGCTCTGGATAAGAGCGTCTGCTAAATGACTTAAATGTAAATGTAATCTCAGGAGGGATTTTGTCCCACTCCTCTTTGCAGATCTTCTTCAAGTCATTAAGGTTTCGAGGCTGACGTTTGGCAACTCGAACCTTCAGCTCCCTCCACAGATTTTCTATGGGATTAAGGTCTGGAGACTGGCTAGGCCACTTCAGGACCTTAATGTGCTTCTTCTTGAGCCACTCCTTTGTTGCCTTGGCCGTGTGTTTTGGATCATTGTCATGCTGGAATACCCATCCACGACCCATTTTCAATACCCTGGCTGAGGGAAGGAGGTTTTCACCCAAGATTTGACGGTACATGGCCCCGTCCATCGTCCCTTTGATGCGGTGAAGTTGTCCTGTCCCTTTAGCAGAAAAACACCCCCAAAGCATAATGTTTCCACCTCCATGTTTGACGGTGGGGATGGTTTCTTGGGGTCATAGGCAGCATTCCTCCTCCTCCAAACACGGCAAGTTGGGTTGATGCCAAAGAACTCCATTTTGGTCTCATCTGACCACAACACGTTCACCCAGTTGTCCTCTGAATCATTCAGATGTTCATTGGCAAACTTCAGACGGGCATGTATATGTGCTTACTTGAGCAGGGGGACCTTGCGGGCGCTGCAGGATTTCAGTCCTTCACGGCATAGTGTGTTACCAATTGTTTTCTTGATGACTATGGTCCCAGCTGCCTTGAGATCATTGACAAGATCCTCCTGTGTAGTTCTGGGCTGATTCCTCACCGTTCTCATGATCATTGCAACTCCACGAGGTGAGATCTTGCATGGAGCCCCAGGCTGAGGGAGATTGACAGTTCTTTTGTGTTTCTTCCATTTGCGAATAATCACAGAAACTGTTGTCACCTTCTCACCAAGCTGCTTGGCGATGGTCTTGTAGCCCATTCCAGCCTTGTGTAGGTCTACAATCTTGTCCCTGACATCCTTGGAGAGCTCTTTGGTCTTGGCCATGGTGGAGAGTTTGGAATCTGATTGATTGATTGCTTCTGTGGACAGGTATCTTTTATACAGGTAAGAAACTGAGATTAGGAGCACTCCCTTTAAGAGTGTGCTCCTAATCTCCGTTCGTTACCTGTATGAAAGACACCTGGGAGCCAGAAATCTTTTTGATTGAGAGGGGGTCAAATACTTATTTCCCTCATTAAAATGCAAATCAATTTATAACATTTTTGACATGCATTTTTCTGGATATTTTTGTTGTTATTCTGTCTCTCACTGTTCAAATAAACCTACCATTAAAATTATAGACTGATAATTTCTTTGTCAGTGGGCAAACGTACAAAATCAGCAGGGGATCAAATACTTTTTTCCCTCACTGTAGTCACTTTAACCATATCTACATGTGCATACTACCTCAATCAGCCTGACTAACCGGTGCCTGTATGTCGCCTCGCTACTTTTATAGCCTCGCTACTTTTATAGTCTCGCTACTGTATATAGCCTGTCTTTTTACTGTTGTTTTATTTCTTTAGTTACCAATTGTTCACATAACACCTTTTTTGCACTATTGGTTAGAGCCTGTAAGTAAGTATTTCACTGTAAGCTCTACGTAGACCTGTTGTATTCGGCGCACGTGACAAATAAACTTTGATTTGATTATGTTTCACAGTTGCAGTAAATAGTAATAGTGCAATAATAAGTAATTGACAGTTTATAAACGAGGCATATATACTGTACCAGTCAAAAGTTTAACAACGCTTACTCATTCAAGGGTTTTTCTTTATTTTTACTATTTTCTACATTGTAGAATAATAGTGAAGACATCAAAACTATGTAAATAACCCATATAGAATCATGTAGTAACCAAAAATAGGTTAAACAAATTAAAATAGGTTTTTATTATATTATTTTATAATATATATTTTAAAATATGCTGCATCAGATGACATGGCTTCCACAATCACCTGACCTCAACCCGGAGGCGGCAGGTAGCCTAGTGGTTAGACCGTTGGGCCAGTTTTTTAAAGTTCTTTTTATACAACCTTTATTTAACTAGGCAAGTCAGTTAAGAACAAATTCTTATTTTCAATGATGGCCTAGGAACAGTGGGTTAACTTCCTTGTTCAGGGGCAGAACGACAGATTTAAATGACAGTAACCGAAAGGATGCTAGATCAAATCCCCGAGCCTACAAGGTAAAAATCTGTCATTCTGCCCTTGAACAAAGCAGTTAACCCACTGTTCTTCGGACGTCATTGTAAATAATAACTTGTTCTTAACTTGTTCTTAACTGACTTGAATGGTTAAATAAAAAAATAAAACCCATTTGGGATGAGTTGGAGCAGCCAACAAGGGCTCAGCATATGTGGGCACTCCTTCAAGACTGTTGGAAAAGCATTCCAGGTGATGCTGGTTGAGAGAAGGCAAAGGGTGGCTACTTTGAAGAATCTCAAATATATTTTGATTTGTTTAACATTTTTTTGGTTACTACATGATTCAATATGTGTTATTTCATAGTTTTGATTCCTTCACTATTATTCTACAATGTAGAAAATAGTGAAAATAAAGAAAAACCCCTTGAATGAGTAGGTGTGTCCCAAACTTTTGACTGGTACTGTACATTATAAGCCTTTCAGAAATAATTGTAGGTAAACAAAGGAAAACTTCCTCTAAAAACTATATTTTGCTATTTGTTTCATTAGTCCATTGCAACCCCTATTACTAGCCTGTTCAACCTCTCTTTCGTATCGTCTGAGATTCCCAAAGATTGCAAAGCTGCCGTGGTCATCCCCCTCTTCAAAGGACCCAAACTGCTACAGACCTATAGCTATCCTACCTTGTCTTTCTAAGGTCTTCGAAAGCCAAGTTAACAAACAGATTACCGACCATTTCGAATCCCACCGTACCTTCTCCGCTATGCAATCTGGTTTCAGAGCTGGTCATGGGTGCACCTCAGCCACGCTCAAGGTCCTAAACAATATCTTAACCGCTATCGATAAGAAACAATACTGTGCAGCCGTATTCATCGACCTGGCCAAGGCTTTCGACTCTGTCAATCACCACATTCTTATTGGCAGACTCGACAGCCTTGGTTTCTCAAATGATTGCCTCGCCTGGTTTACCAACTACTTCTCTGATAGAGTTCAGTGTGTCAAATCGGAGGGCCTGTTGTCCGGACCTCTGGCAGTCTCTATGGGGGTGCCACAGGGTTCAATTCTCGGGCCGACTCTCTTCTCTTTATACATCAATGATGTTGCTCTTGCTGCTGGTGATTCTCTGGTACACCTCTACGCAGATGACACCATTCTGTATACTTCTGGCCCCTCTTTGGACACTGTGTTAACTAACCTCTAGACGAGCTTCAATGCCATTACAACTCTCCTTCCGTGGCCTCCAACTGCTCTTAAACGCAGGGAAAACTAAATGCATGCTATTCAACCGATCGCTGCCTGCACCTGCTCGCCCGTCCAGCATCACTACTCTGGACGGCTCTGACCTAGAATACGTGGACAACTACAAATACCTAGGTGTCTGGTTAGACTGTAAACTCTCCTTCCAGACTCACTTTAAGCATCTCCAATCCAAAATTAAATCTAGAATTGGCTTCCTATATCGCAACAAAGCATTCTTCCCTCATGCTGCCAAACATACCCTCGTAAAACTGACCATCCTACCGATCCTCGACTTCGGTGATGTCATCTATAAAATAGCCTCCAACACTCTACTCAACAAACTGGATGCAGTCTATCACAGTGCCATCCGTTTTGTCACCAAAGCCCCATACACTACCCACCATTGCGACCTGTACGCTCTCGTTGGTTGGCCCTCACTTCATACTCGTCGCCAAACCCACTGGCTACATGTTATCTACAAGTCTCTGCTAGGTAAAGCCCCGCCTTATCTCAGCTCACTGGTCACCATAGCAGCACCCACTCGTAGCACGCGCTCCAGCAGGTATATCTCACTGGTCAACCCCAAAGCCAATTCCTCCTTTGGTCGTCTTTCCTTCCAGTTCTCTGCTGCGAATGACTGGAACGAGCTGCAAAAATCTCTGAAGCTGGAGACTCATATCTCCCTCACTAACTTTAAACACCAGCTGTCAGAGCAGCTCACAGATCACTGCACCTGTACATAGCCCATCTGTAAACATCCCATCTAATTACCTACCTCATCCCCATACAGTATTTATTTATTTATCTTGCTCCTTTGCACCCATCTACCATTCCAGTGTTTAATTGCTATATTGTAGTTACTTCGCCACCATGGCCTATTTATTGCCTTAACTCCCTTATCTTACCTCCTTTGCACTCACTGTATATAGACTTTTTGTTTTCCTTTGATCTACTGTATTATTGACTATATGTTTTGTTTATTCCATGTGTAACTCTGGGTTGTTGTATGTGTCGAACTGCTTTGCTTTATCTTGGCCAGGTCACAGTTGCAAATGAGAACTTGTTCTCAACTAGCCTACCTGGTTAAATATAGGTGAAATAAATAAATAAAAATATACACCCAAAATAATTTGCATGTCAGCAATCAAGTTTTCAAGATATATAACTTTCAAAATATAGAAATACAGCCGGTATGATGCATTTGCATCATATGATGCTGCGTTTTTCATCAGGATGCAAAATGCATTACACCGGCTGTATTTCTATATTTTGAAAGTTATATATCTTAACTTGATTGCTGATATGCAAAACATTTTGGGACTATATCAACAATGGACTAATAGTTTTCCGGTCTCACTTTTCCTTTAATGTGAATGTTACCCAAACTAAACATTATTGACTGTACCTGAGAAACATGAGGTTTGTTCTTCAATTATATTTATTTTTATTTACAATGACTGTGTTCACCAGATTCATGTTTTCATTGATGCAATTTATATTACAGTCCCCAGTCTGAGCAGTCAGCAGCATATCCAACACGCAGCTATCTGGCCCTGAAGAGTGACCAGTCAATGGGTTGGCCCATTAATTTCAGAGATGGAGTTTTGGATGGAGCGTTTAGGTGAGTTTAACATTTTGCTCAGGGAAGTGGCAATAGAAAGGTCTGAATACAGTTTAGTTTCAACTGAAAATGGAAAACAGGAAGATTTGTTCAATAGAATATTGCTTTACCTCTCAATACAAAGGCTGTTAGGAGGAGCATCATTTGCTATGTTTCACAGTTGCAGTCAATAATAATATTGTTTACATAACTGTCTGGCCACTCTACCATAAATGTCTGATTGGTGGAGTGCTGCAGAGATGGTTGTCCTTCTGGAAGGTTCTCCCATCTCCACATAGGAACTCTGGAGCTCTGTCAGAGTGACCGTCGGGTTCTTGATCACCTCCCCGACCAAGGCCCTTCTCTCCCAATTGCTCAATTTGGCCGGATGGCCAGCTCTAGGAAGAGTCTTGGTGGTTCCAAACTTCTTCCATTTAAGAATGATGGAGGCCACTGTGTTCTTGGGGACCTTCAATGCTGCAGAAATGTTTTGGTACCCTTCCCCAGATCTGTGCCACGACACAATCCTGTCTCAGAGCTCTACGGACAATTCCTTCGACCTCATGGCTTGGTTTTTGCTCTGACGTGCACTGTCCACTGTGGGACCTTATATAGACAGGTGTGTGCCTTTCCAAATAATGTTCAACCAATTGAATTTACCACAGGTGGACTCCAAGTTGTAGAAACATCAAGGATGATCAATGGAAACAGGATGCACCTGAGCTCAATTTCGAGTCTCATAGCAAAGGGTCTGAATACTTATGTAAATGTGATATTTAATTTAAAATGTTTAATATATTTGCAAAAATTTCTATAAACCTGTTTTCGCTTTGTCATTATGGGATATTTTTACGTGACAAAATGTGGAAAAAGCGAAGTGGTCTGGATACTTCCTGAATGCACTGTATGTCGGCTCAATCAGAAATTGCTTTTAAAAGACGCATTGTCGACAAACCCAGGTCAAATTGAGTCCTAAGCCTAGTTACATTCTAAACCTTTTATAAATAATTGTAGGTGAA
Organism: Salvelinus alpinus; assembly: GCF_045679555.1. NCBI lineage: Eukaryota > Metazoa > Chordata > Actinopteri > Salmoniformes > Salmonidae > Salvelinus > Salvelinus alpinus. Next base: position 5,423,963 of record NC_092104.1, on the reverse strand, counting down.
CTTTAATGTGAAAGTTACCCACATTAGATAGTATTGACTGTACCTGAGAAACATGAGGTTTCTTCTTCACTTCTTTATATTTACAATGACTGTGTTCACCAGATTCATGTTTTCATTGATGCAATTTATATTACAGCCCCCAGTCTGAACAGTCAGCAGCATCTCCAGCACGCAGCTATCTGTCCATGAAGAGTGACCAGTCAATGGATCAGCCCATTAATTTCAGAGATGGAGTTTTGGATGGAGAGTTTAGGTGAGTTTAACATTTTGCACAGGGAAGTGGCAATAGAAAGGTCTGAATAGAAGATGTGAATACAGTTTAGTTCTAAGTGATTTCATGACCGAGAATTATAAGGTTATATCTACAAAAAGATGACTCTGAAATAAATTGGCTTTAAAGTTCCAACCCCTCATTGGTTTGAATAGTGTGAGCACCACATTAGGTAGAGAACATTGTACAGAACAAAGCTATATCAACTAAATTTGGACAAAAATGCAGATAGAACCTTATCATTTAAAGCTCTCGATTTGTTGAAGAACTGTTGCTTGTTTCCTGTCCATACAAAGGCTGCTAGGAGTAGCATCGCCTGCTTCCTCAGAACTCACAGTGAAAATGGATCGTCCAATCACATTCCAAGAGGCTTTGCCCCATCTTTTTTTGATTTTGCATTCATGTTATATGACTGTAGTGTAAATTCACCACACAACAGGAATCTGATTTCAAAAAGTTCTGCTTTACTTGGC